>NC_048276.1:882356-909634 GCF_009762535.1 Notolabrus celidotus | reverse complement strand
TGATTTACAACATGAGGGAAAATGTTTGCTAACAGGATGAGGGAGTGTTCAGATGAATCTGGTGTTTGAATGATTCAGATTTTAGAGGGTCTCTGGGTTGGTTTAAATGGGACACAGTGAGACGTATTAGGGTGAAGATCCACTGAGACTTCTTTCCGTTTAGAGGAACTGAGAGCTCGGACGCAGATCAAATATGGATCTTTCTCTTCTCTCTCTCTTCTCTGGAAACACACGCACAGGAGGAAACGCTTATCTCTTCTTCTTCTCCTGAACGTCACATGATGCTTTTTAGACTTCTATAGGCTTAGACTGACACACTGGGATCCTGTTTCCTCTCTTCCTCTCTGCCTGTCTCTCACTTTAACTCTTCCTGTCCCATTAAAGTTACTAACCATAGACCTTTCT
This sequence comes from Notolabrus celidotus, assembly GCF_009762535.1. Lineage (NCBI taxonomy): Eukaryota > Metazoa > Chordata > Actinopteri > Labriformes > Labridae > Notolabrus > Notolabrus celidotus. Next base: position 909,229 of record NC_048276.1, on the reverse strand, counting down.
GGAGTCCCTGAGCTCCCTTGTCTCGTAGGTTCCCTCTGATCTCTGCTGTAGATTCTTCTTTTGGGGTCGTATTCATCCTTTCTTTCTTTCTTTTTTTTTCTTTCTTTCTTTCTTTCTTTCTTTCTTTTCTTCTTTCTTTCATTCCTTCCTTCCTTCTTCCTCCCTCCCTCTTCTTTCTTTCTCGATTATTCCTTTTCCTTTCATTCCTCCTTCTTTCTTTCTTTCATTCCTTCCTTCCCTTCCTTCCTCCTTCCCTCTTTCTTTCTTTCTTCCCTTTTACTCTCCTCTCTTTCTTTCTTTCTTTTTCTTTCTTTCTTTCTTTCTTCTTTCATTGTTCTTTCCAATGTTTCTTCATCCTTTATGTCTCATTCATTCTTCTGAAAGGAGACAGAAAGGATGAAGAACCTTGTCATTCCTTCTTTTCTTTCCTCCTTCTTTTCACCTTTCTTTTCTGTTCTTCTTTCTTCTTTCTTTTCATTCCTTACCTTCTCTCTTTCATATTTCTCCCTTCATTTCATTCTTTCTCTCTTTGTTCTTTCCATGTTTCTTCATCCTTTTGTCTCCTTTTCTCATCCCATCCTTTCCTTCTGTCATTCCTTCCCCATTTCTTCTCCTCTTTTTCTTTCTTCTGGTCTCCCTCTCTTCTCTCTTTTCTTAGACCTTTCTGGAGTCCCTGAGCTCCCTTGTCTCGTAGTTCCTCTGGATCTCTGCTGCTGTGGACGTGGTCAGACTCCAGCTGCTACAACTACTTACTATCCGTCTCCCACTATCATTCTCTCTCTCTCTTCATCTCCCTCTATCCCTCTCTCCAACACGGTCTCAGCAGCTGTGTGTCTAACATGAGTCTGGTCCTGCTGGAGGTTTCTGCTTGTTAAAGGAAGTTTGTCCTCTCCACTGTAACTAGGTTGGTCCACCTCAGCTGGTGTTGGGTGATGGTGAGGAGGTTGGCTTTTTGATAATGCTTATAGTTGAGCTCCTCTATCCCCTCTATCCAACCCCCAAATCAGTCTCAGCAGATGTCTGTCTAACTTGAGTCTGGTTCTGCTCGAGGTTTCTGCCTTTTAAAGGAAGTTCTTAGGTAGACTGCCAGGGAACTGACACACTAGGATCCTGTCTTTCCCTCTCTCTCCTCTCTCTGCCTGTCTTCTCACTTTAACTCTTCGTGTCCCATTAAAGTTACTAACCATAGACCTTTCTGGAGTCCCTGAGCTCCCTTGTCTCGTAGGTTCCTCTGGATCTCTGCTGCTGTGGACGTGGTCCAGACTCCAGCTGCTACAACTACTACTATCCGTCTCCCCACTATCATCTCTCTCTCTCTCTTATCTCCCTCTATCCCTCTCTCCAACACGGTCTCAGCAGATGTGTGTCTAACATGAGTCTGGTCCTGCTGGAGGTTTCTGCCTGTTAAAGGAAGTTTGTCCTTGCCACTGTAACTTGCTAAATGCTGCAAAGTGCTCTGCTCATGGTGGATTAAGATGAGATCAGACTGAGTCCTGTCTGGAAGATGGGACTGGATCTGATCCGGTCTTGATGCTGGGTCTTTGTTAATAATAGAACATAGAGTCCGGTCTAGACCGGCTCTGTTTGGAGAGAGTCTGAGGAGAACGATTGAGTGCGTGCTGTTCGTACCGAGTTGTGCGTCTTAGCAGTGATGGTGCGGATGGAGTCTGTGTCCCAGATGACCAGGTCAGCATCGGAGCTCACGGCGATCCGGCCCTTGCGAGGGTACAGGTTCAGGATCTTTGCCGCGTTGGTGCTGGTGACGGCGACGAACATGTTCTCGTCCATCTTACCTGTGGTCTGAGAGGGGAACACACACAGAGAGGAGATGGTTAGCATTCGTTTAAAGGGGTCTTCAAACCGGGCCCTGCTGGTCTCAGACACAGACACTGCTTAAAGAGACAGAGTCAGTTTAACCTTTAATAGCTAATCCACACATCTAAAGCTACATGCTCCGAGTCTGCACGCTGAACACGGAGGGGAAGAAATGAGAGCAGTGTGCTGTAACCAGGGTGAAGGAAAGGACAGATGTGGAGATAGAAAAGGAAAGGAGAGAGAGGAACACAGAGACAGTGAGGAGGGAGTGAGAGCTGGGAGAGGATGCAGGGAAAACAGAGACAGTCAGATAAAGAAAGGAGACGGAGGAGAAGAACGCCCTGAAATATAAAAATAGAAACAGGAGGAATGAAGAAGGTGTGGATTGACTCCTGAAACTCAAACAGAACAAAGAACAGAGATGACACACTAAGGGAAGGAGACGTCTTCTTTCCCTCAGGGGACAGAGGTTTGAAAGCACGACTAAATATCCTTCTTATTATTCCTCTCTTTTTTCTACATGTTGATAACCGGGAAGAAAAAACAGAAGTTCTCACCACAGCTTTGTCCCAGATCAGAGTCATCCTCTCCTCGACCCCGTTGACCCCTTCAGGGATCTGAGTGAAGTCGTCCTTGCCGATGGCTTTCTGCGCCACGCTGAAGGTACAGTGAGCGCTGCCGGTCACACTCAGGTCTCCACTGGAGGACGGGGACGAGAACACAGATCCACAATCACTACATGAGACGGTTATTATTCACTTTGGTCTCTACTGAGTGTCCTCCTTTGGTTCCCTATAAGAGCCAGGTGATGGCGCTTGAAGGGAGGTTAGTATGGGAGGTAGAGCCTTCAGTATCAGGCCCCTCTCCTTTGGAATCATCTACCAGTCAGGGTCCGGGAGGCAGACCCCCTCTCTACTTTTAAGAGTAGGCTTCAAACATTCCTTTTTGATAAAGCTTATAGTTAGAGCTGGATCAGGCTTGGACCAGGTCTTAGTTATGCTGCTATAGGCTTAGACTGACACACTGGGATCCTGTCTTTCCCTCTCTCTCCCTCTCTCTCCTCTCTCTGCCTGTCTCTCACTTTAACTCTTCCTGTCCCATTAAAGTTACTAACCATAGACCTTCTGGAGTCCCTGAGCTCCTTGTCTCGTAGGTTCCTCTGGATCTCTGCTGGAGATTCCTTTTTTGGGTCTGTTATTCATCCTTTCTTTCTTTCTTTCTTTCTTTCATTCCTTCTCTTTCTTCCTTTCCTTCTTTCTTCTTTCTTTCATTCCTTCCTTTTTACTTTCTGTCCTTTCTTTTCTTTCTTGCTTTCTTAACGTCTTTCTCTTTTTTATTCCTTACTTTTTTCTTTCATTCCTTCTTTCATTCTTTATTTCTCTCTTTTATTCATTTTTAATTTAATTTCATTCCTTTCTTTCTTTCCGTCCTTCTTTCTTTTCTTTCTTTCTTCCTTTCATTCCCTTTTCCTTTCATTCCTTGCTTTCTCTCTTTTCTTCATTCTTTCTTTCTGTCCCTCTTGCTTTCTTTACTTCTTTCTCTTTTTTTATTCCTTCTTCCTTTTTTATTCCTTTCATTCCTTCCTTTCTTCTTTCTTTCTCTCTTTGTTCTTTCCATGTTTCTTCATCCTTTATGTCTCCTTTTCTTATCCATTCCTTTCCTTCCCCATTTCTTCTCCTCTTTTCTTTCTTCTGGTCTCCCTCTCTTCTCTCTTTTCTTAGACCTTTCTGGAGTCCCTGAGCTCCCTTGTCTCGTAGGTTCCTCTGGATCTCTGCTGCTGTGGACGTGGTCCAGACTCCAGCTGCTACAACTACTACTATCCGTCTCCCCACTATCATCTCTCTCTCTCTTCATCTCCCTCTCTCCCTCTCTCCAACACGCTCTCAGCAGATGTGTGTCTAACATGAGTCTGGTCCTGCTGGAGGTTTCTGCCTGTTAAAGGAAGTTTGTCCTTGCCACTGTAACTTGCTAAATGCTGCAGAGAGGAGAGTTCAGTGACTCTGCCTCCTCTCCTCTGATGATCTGTTCAAACATTCCCTCGTTACAGTGTAAATAGGTTAAAGAACATGATAAAGTTGAGGTATATATGATGTGTTGTGGTTCATACCTGGACAGCAGTGTGTTCAGATAGTCTGGGGTGGTTGGATCAGGGCTGAGAGGAGGTGATGTTACAAAAGAAGCCGCCTTAGCCCAGTTCTTGCTCCAGTAATGCGTCCCATCAGTCCCCAGGCTGGCTGTGATTGGCTCCCCAAACACAACGTTTCCTGGGAAAGAAACAGCGTCAGAGTATCAAATGTTGAGCGTTCCAGATTGATTGGTATCAGAGGTTGTTTTGGCCGAAGCAGCAGTGAAGCCTGATTCATTCATCAGCAGGTTAATCTCCCTGACAGCGTTGATAATTCATCAGAGTGTTTGCAGAACAGGAACATTGCCCAATCTCTGAAGAGCCAAACGTCACCCTTGGCGATGTCTGAATCTCTCTTTGGCTCGGTTGTTACTGAGCTTGTTCTTTCATGCATGAGAGGTGAGGGTTTGATTCCTGTCACTAAAGAGCATGAGAGTTGATCCAAGCAGAGATATGACGCCTGTGACGGGTCTGAATAACATCAGGAGGACGCCTGAGGTCACATTTCATTCTAGAGTAGCAGAAAGTCGGCACAAGAGATCAGAACTCTCAAACCTGACGAATATTCAGAGAGAAGAGTTCAGATTTCTAAAACACAGATAAAATCCTCCAGGACTGAACGCTGTTCAGAGGCAGGTTTATTTGTTTTGGCTTGTGTATCAAGCAACATGTGTTTTAGTGAAGTTTCCAGAGCAGGACCTCGACCACGCCTCTTTCTGCTCTTTTATAAATTCCAGCCTCCTTCTTTCACTGACGCAATATCACAAAAATGAGACACATCCAACTCTCTCTGAAGACTCTTCAACCGGTCCAAAACACTGCAGCTGGAGTACAGACTACAACCAGGAAGAGAGAGCACATCTCACCTGTGTTAGCTTCTCTACACTGCCTCCCAATAAAACCTAGACCAGAATATAAAATCCTTCTTCTGACCTACAGAACTCTTAATGCTCAGACACCTTCATATCTTAAAGAGCTCATAGCACCCTATTCCCCCTCTAGAACACTACGCTCCCAACATGCAGGCCTGCTCATCGTACCTGAAGTCTCTAAAAGTAGTATGGGAAGTAGAGCCTTCAGTTATCAGGCCCCTCTCCTTTGGAATCATCTACCAGTCAGGGTCCGGGAGGCAGACACCCTCTCTACTTTTAAGAGTAGGCTTCAAACTTTCCTTTTTGATAAAGCTTATAGTTAGAGCTGGATCAGGCTTGGACCAGGTCTTAGTTATGCTGCTATAGGCTTAGACTGACACACTGGGATCCTGTCTTTCCCTCTCTCCTCTCTCTGCCTGTCTCTTACTTTAACTCTTCCTGTCCCATTAAAGTTACTAACCATAGACCTTTCTGGAGTCCCTGAGCTCCCTTGTCTCGTAGGTTCCTCTGGATCTCTGCTATAGATTCCTTTTTTGGGTCTGTTATTCATCCTTTCTTTCTTTCTTTCTTTCTTTCTTTCTTTACTTTCATTCATTCCTTCTTTCTTTCTTTCTCTCTTTGTTCTTTCCATGTTTCTTCATCCTTTGTCTTCTTTTCTTATCCATTCCTTTCCTTCCCCATTTCTTCTCCTCTTTTTCTTTCTTCTGGTCTCCCTCTCTTCTCTCTTTTCTTAGACCTTTCTGGAGTCCCTGAGCTCCCTTGTCTCGTAGGTTCCTCTGGATCTCTGCTGTAGATTCCTTTTTTTGGGGTCTGTTATTCATCCCTTCTTTTCTTTTTTACTTCTTTCTGTCTTCTTTCTTACTTTCTGTCCTTTCTTTTCTTTATTGCTTTCTTTACTTCTCTTTTTTTCCTTTTTCATTCCTTCTTTCTTTCTTTCTTTCTTTCTTTCTTTCTTTCTTCCCTCACTTCTCTCTCTTCTTCTGGCTTCCATTTTTTATTTCATTCATTTTTCCTGCCATTCTTTTCTTATTTCTTCCTTTCTTCCTTTCTCTCTTTGTTCTCTCCATGTTTCTTCATCCTCTATGTCTCCTTTTCTCACCCCCTCCTTTCCTTCTGTCATTCCTTCCCCATTTATTCTCCTCTTTTCCTCTCCTCTCCCTCTCTTCTCTCTTTTCTTAGACCTTTCTGGAGTCCCTGAGCTCCCTTGTCTCGTAGGTTCCTCTGGATCTCTGCTGCTGTGGACGTGGTCCAGACTCCAGCTGCTACAACTACTACTATCCGTCTCCCCACTATCATCTCTCTCTCTCTTCATCTCCCTCTATCCCTCTCTCCAACACGGTCTCAGCAGATGTGTGTCTAACATGAGTCTGGTCCTGCTGGAGGTTTCTGCCTGTTAAAGGAAGTTTGTCCTTGCCACTGTAACTTGCTAAATGCTGCAAAGTGCTCTGCTCATGGTGGATTAAGATGAGATCAGACTGAGTCCTGTCTGTGAGAAGTTCTTTACCTCTTTTCCGGGCCTGTGAGATGATGTCAGCGGCGCTCTTGCTCATGACCCGGGTCACGTAGAGAGGGCAGTTGGTTTGGCTGGCGATGGTGATGGCACGGAACACGGCCTCGGCCTCCAGCTGCAGGAGGGACAGGACATTGTGGGTGAGTCATGAACGGTTCCTCCATTAGGATTTCCTCAAACACACTTTAAATATCTTCACCACATCACATTACTTATTTTCAGAGCTGTGTTTTTCAATAATTCCCTTGAAACCAAAAGTGAAGCTTGTAATTTTAACTTCATGTACATTAAAGGTTTGTTCAGTGTCTCTGAGTCAGGGTTCAGTAAGACGTTTGTTTAGCAGCACTTGCTGAAGTCATGTTAATGTTTGCATGGTAACTAATAAGTAGAGAGGCAGATGTGATGGCTCTCTCTCTTGTGCACTTGTTTTTCAGTCTGCAGGATGACGCATAAACAACACTTCAGCTGATCATTGTGTTCCAGGCTACGAGTTCAACCGGAGTCCAAGAACCAATAAACTAAACTAAACAGGACACCAGACACTGATAAAACAGCCATCCAACTACATTTAATCATCACACTAAGCCTTCCACTCTCGTGAATCAAATCCACTGTATGACACTGACACTGTGGGAAAACTCCACGACAGAGTGGAAAATCACAGTCAGGCTGAAGATGGAGGAAGCACACAGCTTTATTCTGCTGCTTGTTAAAGGAACATTAGCACCATCAGGATCCTGTTCACTCAAAACCTCTAATGTGTCTGAAACCACGTGTGAAGAGAACGAGAACAATGTGTGTGTGTGGCACCAATTTAAAAATGTGTGTGTCCATTTTTTGACTGATTTTTTGGCATTCAAAAAAAAATGAAGTAAATATCATTGAGATGTTTCCTTAAAGGTGACATATCACGCTTTTTTCATCAACATATATTGGTCTAAGAGGTCCCCAAAACATGTCTTTAAAGTTTATGCTCAAAAAAACACTTTGAAATCAGATTCTGGTCTGCCTGTAAACCCCTCTTTTTCAGCCCTGCTCAGAACAGGCTGTTATCTGTGTCTGTGCCTTTAAATGAGAATGAGCTCTCTGACCACGCCCCCTCAGGAAGTGGGCGTGGCCTCGGCTCTCCGGCACATTGATCTAATGTTTACATGTTGTCTGAATATACACGGCTGCTCACAGACCCGCGTTACTTCAACCCTCTGAATCTGATCCAGAATCTGATCCTGACGGAGAGGCGCCTGCAGCAGGACCTTTCTGAACCATTGGTCACAGATTTAGTGTTTCTGGTTGTTTTATTTGTCAGCATGTCGACGTGTGTCTTGGTACACAGCGACCAACATGTAGCTATGTGGCTATGCTAACTAGCGCTAGCACTTTTCCATGATAAGTAAAAATCATCCACTAGATCTTCAAATCTGCAGACGTGGGGAGTCAAAGCGACCTCTGCCAGAAAGGCAGCGGGACCTTTCTGAAGGATTGGTCACAGATTTAGTGTTACTTGTTTTATTTGTTAGTATGTAGACGTGTGTCTTGGTACACAGCTACAGCTACAGCTACAGCTACAGCTACAACATGTAGCTATGTGGCTATGCTAACTAGTGCTAGCACTTTTCCATGAAAACTAAAAATCATCCACTAGATCTTCAAATCTGCAGACGTGGGGAGTCAAAGCGACCTTTGTGTTTATTAAGACAGCCTACAACTAGCATGCCTCCCTCCTAAGCTCCTTGTTAGCACACATGTGTGCAGGGAATGAAAAACGGAGGAGGGGTTGAGTTGTATTTTATACAGTCTATGGGCTGAACAAGCTCCGAGCTCTGACTTCCTGTTACAGACCGGATGGCGTTGTGACGTATGAAAAACACTGAAAACTGAAACGGCTGGTTTCAGCACACATTTACAGAAAGGTGGAGAAATCAGAACAGGGGCAGAATGGAGTCTTTGACTTTTCAGGGGGTTTGTAGACAGGGACACAGATTTCAGGTAGAGAACCATTAAAAAGTTGATTTGGCATGATATGTCACCTTTAATATTTAAAATCTCAATTTAGCACAGACACAGGAAATTAGTTTTACACACACACAAACACAGAGCTCAGACTCACGGTGGTGCTGTACCGATACTGATACAACCTTTAATGCGGTCTCAGGTATTGATGCCTCTGCCTTTAAATACACTGATCTGAAACCATCACTAATTATGGTGCGTTCACACGACACGTGAATAAAATCATTAGTGTGAGTGAAAGAACAATTAGCATGAAGCAGATTATGTGTTTGAATGAATTCGTGAGAGTTTAAAAATCTGAACTCCAGTGACTCATTCTCGCCGTGATATCCAATCAGCTTGCAGATCCTCCGGTGACGTACAGTCCTGCTCACCATTATTGGCACCCATGAAGTTTAAGTACATAAAGTGAGATATCTTCTGAAAAAAAAGAATCTTTTTTCTATAGAGAACTTGTGTTTGATACAAAAGAGAAAATGATAAACAACAATTAAAAAAAATACAAACTTAAAGCTTGCTGTGTCACTGGTATTGGCACCCTTTGCTGTAATTCAGTATGGAAACACAGTGTGACTCACCTGTGGTAAATCACAAATGAGAATCACCTGGGATAAATTGTCTGTGCCCATGTGACATGAATTAGCCAATGAATGATGACTTCTGTGTTTTTAAAAGGCCATCCGTTGTCCCCTGTTCCTTTATCACAGTGGTGAAGACAGAGGAGCTGTCTGAGGACATCAGAATCAACATACACAAGACCTCCAAAGGGTATAAGGTAATCTCCAAAGACCTTGGTATCCCTGTTTCAACAGTGTGGAATGTTATTAAGAAGTTTGCCAAGCATGGAACTGTTGAGAACCTCCCTGGACGTGGGGGGAAGAGAAAAATTGATGAGAGAAATCTTCAAAGGTTGGTGCGAATGGTAGAAAAAAAACCCACGTCAAACATCCAAAGACCTGAAGGCCAACCTGGAGCAGTGTGGGGTCATGGTTTCAACAAGTACCATACACTGCACACTAAACCAAACAGTGCTGCATGGGCAAAGACCAAGGAAGACACCATTGCTGAGGAAAAGACATAATAAGGAACGACTAATCTTTGCCAAAGAGTACCTGGACAAACCCCAATCCTTCTGGGAAAATGTTACAGACGGTGCAATGAAGCCTACAAGGAAAAGAACACCCTACCAACAGTTAAGCATGGTGGAGGATCCATAATGTTGTGGGGCTGCTTTGCTGCATCTGGTACTGGAGGCCTTGACCGTATCACAGGAATCAGGAAATCAGAGAATTATTAAAGGTGACATATCATGCAAAATTGACTTTTTAATGGTTCTCTCCCTGAAATCTGTGTCCCTGTCTCCAAACCCCCTGAAAAGTCAAAGACTCCATTCTGCCCCTGTTCTGATTTCTCCACCTTTCTGTAAATGTGTGCTGATACCAGCCGTTTCAGTTTTCTGTGTTTTTCATACGTCACAACGCCATCCGGTCTGTAACAGGAAGTCAGAGCTCGGAGCTTGTTCAGCCCATAGACTGTATAAAATACAACTCAACCCCTCCTCCGTTTTTCATTCCCTGCACACATGTGTGCTAACAAGGAGCTTAGGAGGGAGGCATGCTAGTTGTAGGCTGTCTTAATAAACACAAAGGTCGCTTTGACTCCCCACGTCTGCAGATTTGAAGATCTAGTGGATGATTTTTATTTGTCATGGATAAGTGCTAACGCTAATTAGCATAGCCACATAGCTACATGTTCATAGCTGTAGCTGTAGCTGTGTACCAAGACACACGTCTACATACTAACAAATAAAACAAGTAACACAGAATCTGTGACCAATCCTTCAGAAAGGTCCTGCTGCCTTTCTGGGAGAGGTCGGTTTGACTCCCCACGTCTGCAGATTTGAAGATCTAGTGGATGATTTTTAGTTTTCATGGAAAAGTGCTAGCGCTAGTTAGCATAGCCACATAGCTACATGTTGGTAGCTGTGTACCAAGACACACGTCGACATGCTGACAAATAAAACAACAAGAAACACTAAATCTGTGACCAATGGTTCAGAAAGGTCCTGCTGCAGGCGCCTCTCCGTCAGGATCAGATTCTGGATCAGATTCAGAGGGTTGAAGTAACGCGGGTCTGTGAGCAGCCGTGTATATTCAGCCAACATGTAAACATTAGATCAACGTGCCGGGCAGCCGAGGCCACACCCACTTCCTGAGGGGGCGTGGTCAGAGGGAAAACAGACTGTTCTGAGCAGGGCTGAAAAAGAGGGGTTTACAGGCAGACCAGAATCTGATTTCAAAGTGTTTTTATGAGCATAAACTTTAAAGACATGTTTTGGGGACCTCTTAGACCAATATATATTGATGAAAAAAGCGTGATATGTCACCTTTAAGACATTTTAGAGTGAAATGTCCTACCCAGTGTAAGAAAACTTGGTTTGCGTGGAAGATCATGGGTCCTCCAGCAAGACAAAGACCCAAAGCACACATCCAAAAGCACGCAGGAATGGTTGATAAGGAAAAAATTGACTGTTTTAAAATGGCCAGCAATGAGTCCTGATCTCAATCCGATTGAAAATCTTTGGTTTGAGCTGAAATCTGCCATTGGGGAAAAGAAACCTGCAAATGTTCAAGAGCTTGAACAATTTGCAAAGAAAGAGTGGGAGAAAATACCAGCTGAGAAGTGCAAGAAGCTCATAGATGGCTACAAGAAACGTTTGGAGGCTGTCATCACTGCCAAAGGTTCTGCAACCAAATATTAAAGAGGGGTTCCATTATTGCTGCACATGCTGTTTCTTCTGTTTCTTCTTTAAAATTACAATATTTAAGTTGAAAAAAGTATTTTCTTTGTTAAAGTACTTTGGACCTCCAATTAGAAGATCATGGTGATACAAATTTGGTACATTTTCATTTAATTCTGAAGATATTGTAGAGGTTTTGCAAAAAATGAAGGGGTGCCAATAATGGTGAGCAGGACTGTATGATGTGACTTACAGACCGGTGGAGGTTCCTTCATCTGGAATATCTGGGACACTTGTATCTCTGAGCAGCTTCCCTGAACTCTGTGACTCTACCTGTTTTTATGGGATCAGGGATAAACAGGAGCTCACCGCCCCCCTTTAGCGTAACCGGCTTCACCGCTCAATGTAGTCGAGCTCAACCTTGTTTGATGACGACAGATCTTAACAGAATACTGGGTCTAAATCTGCACAGATCAAGAGTCCCTCACTGGAGCTTTAAATCCTCTAACAGTCTATACTGTATGTGGACAGCATGTGTGTGTCGTACCTCTTCTGGTCTGCTCAGCACGTGTCCCTCTGGTCCAGTGATGCCCATCTGCAGCATGCGGCCCTGCTCCTGTTCACCAAACACACACAGAGAGTAACCTGTTAGCTCTTACATGGATCGGACTCAGGATCATTCAGAGGTTCGAGTGCTCAGGCTGATGTCAGCTCTTGGTCACACTCCAACATGATATTCTGTTTCTGTGTGAAGCATACAAGCCGCCCTGCTGTCATCTGGATCAGGCCACACACGGAGGACTGTGGGAAACCCCGCACTGGTGAAGGTCTCTGGTGAACTCCAGGCCGAGCTCCAGAATATCTGCGGCTGCATATTTGTGTGTGTAGTAAACGCAGACGTGACCCTGCATGGGGACACTTGGGCGGGACGTCTAAGAGGGTCCATGTGGATGCTTTACTAAGATACGCTTCCACAAAGTGACTCTCTGACATGGGCCAAGCTTTCCTAAGTCCATACAGGAAGGATGGACTCTAATGCTCCTGTGTGAACCAGCCTTGTGCAGAATAAGCTAATCCATGGAGAGCTAGCTTCATACAAATCTACTAGTTAGCCTCGTACATAGATCTTTATGGAGCTAGCAGAAGCAGCTAATCCCTGGAGCTAGCTTCCCTTCCTCTGTGCTGTTTTGTTTAAATGCATCAAGCTGTGGAATGCTATGGATTTAGCGTGACCATGACAACTTCAAAACAAAAGACAGACTGGAGGGTAATGTAAGTTAGCTGAGGGAACTATAGGGAGGAAAACTGTGAGTCACTTCAGGCCGGCTGCCAAACACTTCCATCCCAGAGAGACCACACAGACCAGAAGCTCCACTTTAAAGGAGAAACTTGTTACTCAGACAGTTTTTCTTAACGGTGGTGACTGTTCGAGGAGCGAGAACCTGTTGATGACAGATTTGAAGAATCTAGAAGTGTCTGCGTCTGAGATCAACTCCAGGTGTGTTTCTACATTAAGAATCCTGCAGCTCAGACATTACTGTGCTGAAGGTTAACGTCTTAGAGAGGAACTACAGATTAAAGGTGCTTTTGAACCGCATGAACCAGGGTCTAAATTTAGTTCCTGGGTAGTTAATCTCCGCCTGAACAGCCCTTGCCTTTCAAAGCTCCAGGATCTTTGGGGGCGGGGCCTGCAATGCTGAACGTACCGTCAGTGTTTAAGACCTCCTGAACATTGGTCTTCTCTGAGCCTGATAGTTTGAATGCGTCTCTGTCAGCTCCCGGTGTTCCGGTTTTAAAAGTGACCCTGTAAACTGGAGACCTTCAGCTGAACGTGTCAGTGTTTGTGGAGTTTACACAGCTGTTGAAACACAGAGGGAGTTCCTGGGAATGCAAACTAGTTTAGTTTTTATTAAGATTTCAAAATATCCTCATCAGATATTTAATGATGGTCTAAAGACGTTTATGAGGGATGCATCCGGCTGAGAGTCTCCAGTTAACAGGGTCGCCGTTTAAACCAAAACACCGGCGATCTCTGCGATCACGGCTTTTTGAGATCAAAAGGATTTTAAAGGCGTGTTGAAACGTCTTTGCTACTCGTGCTTATCTCCTCTCACGTGTTGATTCAGTCATCGCTTTTTCCATGTTTCTAACTGCAGGCGCAAAATTTTCCCTTTTTTTTTACGTTTTTCTGCTTTTGGAGCAAAATTTCCAAATTTGAGGAAAATTATTTTTTTCGACAGGCTCCGGGTCAACTTTTTGGTCAAATTTTTTTTGTCAATTCTTTTTTTGTTCAAAAAAATTTTTGTCAAATTTTTTTTTTTTAATTTTTTTGTCAATTTTTTTTTTCAAAAAATATTTTTTCAAAAAAATAAAAATGTTCACTTTTTTTTTTTTCAAATTTTTTCTTTTCAAAATTTTTCTTTTCAAAATTTTTCTTTTCAAAATTTTTCTTTTCAAAATTTTTCTTTTCAAAATTTTTCTTTTCAAAATTTTTTTTTTCAAATTTTTTTTCACATTTTTTTTTAAAAGTGACCCTGTAAACTGGAGACCTTCAGCTGAACGTGTCAGTGTTTGTGGAGTTTACACAGCTGTTAAAACACAGAGGGAGTTCCTGGGAATGCAAACTAGTTTAGTTTTTATTAAGATTTCAAAATATCCTCATCAGATATTTAATGATGGTCTAAAGACGTTTATGAGGGATGCATCCAGCTGAGAGTCTCCAGTTAACAGGGTCGCTGTTTAAACCAAAACACCGGTCCATCTCTGACAGGGATTTTCACAAACTACAACAACACAATAGTAATCTCCTCCATGCTAACAGGCTAACATGATGATGCCGGCCTGTCCGTCTCCTCCTATGGTGTCATCTTTGTTGAATGGCCTTTGTCTCTTCCTTACTGCCCTCTACTGGTCTGGAGGTGTAGTGCGATTATATATTTCTTTCTCCATATGTCACTGGCATGATTTGCAAAACCTCGGTGGAGACAGACAACAACGGGGCCACCGGATCCATTTAGTCCCTGGAACTAAAGGTGCATTTTGACCAAGTAGTTCTGGGGTCTTTTAGCCCCCAGAACTACTTTACCCTGAACTAAAAGGTTCCTGTGGTTGACTGTGCAAATCAGGCCAGTGATATATGGAGGAAAAAATATACATTAAATAGTATTTTGAAATCTTAATAAAAACTAAACTAGTTTGCATTCCTAGGAACTCCCTCTGTGTTTCAACAGCTGTGTAAACTCCACAAACACTGACACGTTCAGCTGAAAGTCCCAGGACCTTTGAAAAGTACTACCCCCAAAGCAGGGGCTTTTCAGGGGGAGATTAACTACCCCTGAACTGAATTTAGACCCTGGTTGCTCCGGTCGAAACGCACATAGTTCTGGGGTCATCGTTATAGTTGTACTTTCAGTATGACCTGAACAAACCGTCTGTACGTCAGGAGCTTTAAAGTAAAGTCATGACAACTTTGGTCTCAAGCATGATGAAGAGCAGACCCCCTCAAAGTCCTGATTCAAATCTGGGTTGGGGATCTAGGATTTGGAATGAATCAGATCCAACACACACATACATACACGGGACGTTACAGAGTCCAGGCTCTGTCTGGAGCTCTGACTAACACGACTACACTCCAGTTCAGACGCTGCATTGGTCCACAGTGCAGAGCCGTGCTGTGTTTACTACACCCACACATTAAACAGGAAACACTCCCCTTCATCACTGACAGCATGTTTAGTCTGCAGGTACACGAGAGGATCTGCGATAAGACTGGGAACTGAAGTGAACCACAGTAAATCAACTCAAACAGATCCAAGAGCTGGAGGTGGAGGTGGAGGTGGAGGTGGAGCTGGAGGTGGACGAGGCAGGAGGGGAATAAAGAAGAAGAAGGTTTATATTCCTCTTGATTTTTACCTCAGCAATGATCTCTCCGTTCTCAGCGTGGACCTGAGCGATGCCTCCCCGCTCTGCCAGGAAAGTGAAGATCTCGTAGAGCTGCAGGAGGAGGAGGAGACACAGAAACAGTTGAATAACAGTGACGTGCTTTTTATATCAAACCCTGTTTACACAAGAATCAAACACTACATTTAATCCCAGGGGTCGGGCTGAAGCAGGAGGCCACAATTTACATGATTTGTGCGACCACGGCGCGCTGTAATTATCCTGTGTGGTCTCCAGGGCCCGTGTGGGATGTTGTAATGTTGCTGCGCCACAGTTCCTCATGAGCCGCATGACATCAGGGTTTCAAGGCTGAGTGTTCCTGCTGCCTCACGTGCTCCTCTGATGGACTGGATCAGATACGGCTGCATGAGAAACTCTAAGAGTCCTTCCTCACAGCGTCTGACTTCATGTTTTAACTTTCCCCAGCTTGACAAACTTACACTTTACATCACTGATGAGGAGGAGAGGAGGAGAGAGGAGAGAGGAGGGAGGAGGGAGGCTTCTCTTAAAGTCAGGACGTCAGTGTGAAATCTGAAGGTCATGATTTACTCACTTCCTTAGACACAGGGACGCTCAGAGCTGAACCCACGCCCTGATGTCATGTTTTCATGCTTGTTAATCAATTATATTGATCACAGTTCGATTTCTTTAAGAGGGTAATGATATTTAAGCATCCATGAACACACGTTTACATCTTCAAGACCATCTTTAAAAAAATACTCTCCAGTAAGAGACGACTGGCTTATAGTTAGAGCTGGATCAGGCTTGGACCAGGTCTTAGTTCTGCTGCTATAGGCTTAGACTGACACACTGGGATCCTGTCTTTCCCTCTCTCTCCTCTCTCTGCCTGTCTCTCACTTTAACTCTTCCTGTCCCATTAAAGTTACTAACCATAGACCTTTCTGGAGTCCCTGAGCTCCCTTGTCTCGTAGGTTCCTCTGGATCTCTGCTGTAGATTCTTTTTTTGGGGTCTGTTATTCATCCTTTCTATTTTCTTGCTTTCATTCTTTCTTTCTTGCTTTCTTTCTTTCTTTCTTTCTTTCTTGCTTTCATTCTTTCTTTCTTTCTTTCTTTCTTTCTTTTCTTGCTTTCATTCTTTCTTTCTTTCTTTCTTTCTTTCCTTCTTTCTTTTGTTCCTTCTTTCTTTCCTTTCTTTCCTTTTTTTTCCTTTCTTTTTCTTTCTTTTTTCTTCTTCTTCTTCCTTCTTCTTTCTTTCTTTCTTTCTTTCTTTCCTTTCCTTCTTTCTTTCTTTCTTTCTTTCTTTCTTTCCTTCTTTCTTTCTTTACTTCTTTCTTTCTTTCAATCCTTTTTCCTTTGTCCTTTCATCCCTTCCTTCTTTCCTTCTTTCTCTCTTTCTTTGCTTCCTTTTTCCTTTCTTTCTTTCTTTCTTTCTTTCTTCCTTCCTTTCTTTCTTTCTTTTTTCCTTCCTTCTTTCTTTCTTTTTATTACCCCTTTGTCCTTTCGTCCCTTCCTTTTTTCTTTCTCTCTTTAGTTCTTTCCATGTTTCTTCATCCTTTATGTCTCCTTTCATTCGTCGTGAAAGGAGACAGAAAGGATGAAGAAACCTTGTCATTCCTTCTTTTCTTTCCTTCCTTCTTTTCACCTTTCTTTTCTGTTCTTCTTTCTTTCTTTCTTTCTTTCTTTCTTTCTTTCATTCTTACCTTCTCTCTTTTCATATTTCTCCCTTCATTTCTTTCTTTCTCTCTTTGCTCTTTCCATGTTTCTTCATCCTTTATGTCTCCTTTTCTCATCCCCTCCTTTCCTTCTGTCATTCCTTCACCATTTCTTCTCCTCTTTTTCTTTCTTCTGGTCTCCCTCTCTTCTCTCTTTTCTTAGACCTTTCTGGAGTCCCTGAGCTCCCTTGTCTCGTAGGTTCCTCTGGATCTCTGCTGCTGTGGACGTGGTCCAGACTCCAGCTGCTACAACTACTACTATCCGTCTCCCCACTATCATCTCTCTCTCTCTCTTCATCTCCCTCTATCCCTCTCTCCAACACGGTCTCAGATTCAGATGTGTGTCTAACATGAGTCTGGTCCTGCTGGAGGTTTCTGCCTGTTAAAGGAAGTTTGTCCTTGCCACTGTAACTTGCTAAATGCTGCAAAGTGCTCTGCTCATGGTGGATTAAGATGAGATCAGACTGAGTCCTGTCTGGAAGATGGGACTGGATCTGATCTTGGTCTTGATGTTGGGTCTTTGTTAATAATAGAACATAGAGTCCGGTCTAGACCTGCTCTGTTTGTTGTGATTTGGTGCTTTATAAATAAAGATTGATTGATGAGACTTGTTAAGGGGTGGGTGAGGATAATGTGATGTACCTCACTGTTGCTCATCTGGTAGTAGTCCTTGTAAGCCATGTAGACCTGGAACGAGTTCACACCTGTAACAGAAACACAACAAGAAGAAGAAAACACATGAATTTTTCGAGTCCTACAACAACACGTGTTAACGTTTAAAACCCCACACAGTCGTTTGTGTGTCACGCCGCCACAGCCCACCTTTCTCCTTGATGAGGGTGTCCACTTCCTGCTTCACGCTGTCGTTCCAGTGGGTGATGTCCATGTGGAGGGAGTAATCACAGCAGGACTTCTCGTCCGCCCACTGCCTCCACTGGTCGTAGGCCTCCATCAGGCTGCTGCCAGGGTCAGGGATCACGTGGTCGACTGGAGGAGGAGGCAGGAGGGATATTTAAGGAGAGAAAGGAGGTGAAAATGAAAGGCGTGACAGAGCGGGGTGTGGACGGTCTCACATGAAGAGAAGTGGACAGAGTGATGTCAGGATGTGTCTGCTGGTCTCTGTGTTATTCATGGTGCATAATCAGCTGTCTGTCTGAGTTCCAGCAGCCGGAGGGGACCGACCTCGTCAGACGTCACATCACATTTTCAACATCTCTGTCTGAGTGCAGGTGTCCTTGATGCATTCAGGGTCCACTGACACTGTGGGTATTTTCAGAACTTTGTCTTTGGTTGCATCAGCACAGTCACGTTTTAAGTTCAAAGAGCGGCACACAGGAAGTGGATTGAGTTTTCAGTGGAGCAGGGAGGTGATTCAGAGGACTTTAAGGCACAACAGATGGAAGTTCTTATGTTCAAATATTT
Source organism: Notolabrus celidotus (assembly GCF_009762535.1). Lineage (NCBI taxonomy): Eukaryota > Metazoa > Chordata > Actinopteri > Labriformes > Labridae > Notolabrus > Notolabrus celidotus. The sequence goes on along the minus strand of NC_048276.1, from coordinate 891,123 downwards.
AGTGTGTTTATTGGAGAGTAGTGACAAAATAATTCCTGGAGGATAAATCTGAATTATGATACAGAAATGTGTAAAAATATATCCTCCCTACTGCTTTTAAACACGTTTACTCTCTGGTCTGATGACATATTATTGTATATTATATTATATTATGTTATGTTATGTTATGTTATGTTATGTTATGTTATGTTATGTTATGTTATGTTATGTTATGTTATGTTATGTTATATTATATTATATTATATTATATTATATTATATTATGTTATGTTATATTATATTATATTATATTATATTATATTATATTATGTTATGTTATATTATATTATATGACATTATATTATATTATATTATATGACATATTATATTATATTACATTATATTATATTATATGACATTATAGTATATTATATTATAGTATATTATATTATGTTATAGTATATTATATTATATATTATATTATATTTTATTACATTATATCATATCACATTCTATTCTATTCTATTCTATCACATTATATAATATAATATCATATCATATTAATGTATATTATATTATATCATATTATATTATTTTATTTAAATTTATTTTATTTCATTTCATTTTAATATGTATACAGACATATATATATTTATCATATTGCATATTGCACCTCAACTTCATCACAGTGCAGGTTATATTTTTGTTAAATTTGTGAAATGACACATATTTATACCATGTGTAACATCTGAATAAATCTTTAGTTTTTAACCTATTATTATTTTTTTCTGTATTTGTGCTCTATTAATTTTGTACTACTCTTGCATGTCTGTGTTTCTGCAACAGCTGAATTTAAAGGATCAATAAAGTATTATTATCTTATCTTAATAAGTCATGTTTAATGATTGTACATAGAGACAGAGTTATATTGTGGTCAAATTCCTCCTATGTGTGCACATACAGCTGATTCTGATGATGTGAAATCAATAAACATGTCTGAATATTTCATGTTTGTTCTCTCTCAGATTATTCATGGACAGTCAATCCTCATCATACACAACATGTAATAAAAATCCTGCTTTATCTGAGTCAGCTGTAATACAATAAGGCCGCCTGCTGGCTCTCCAACTGACTGTGCTCTTATCTCATTAAAGACGACCCAATCTGCTTATCTGCTCTTTGCATGTTAACAGGATCGAGCTGGAAACAGCAGTTAGAGCTGAAACACTGCTGTGTAGTACGGTGGCTCTCTGACCTTCCACACGAACACAACCTCATCTGTGAGAGACGGACAGATACAGTGTCACAGACGAACACAGAGAGCATGTTTCCACTCTCCCTCTCTCTGGAATATAATCCCTGAATGAAAGGAGCTCATGAATAGAGCTTACAGGGACACGCCTGTCTGTTTTAGACGCAGCGTTCTCCTGGCAGACAACGCGCAGGGCAGCAGCAGCAGCAGCAGCAGCCGGCTCAAAGGAAGTTAATGGTATTAATGAGACTATAGTATCCAGCAGCTGTTAGCGTGTTAGCGTCTGGTGTCTGAGCTACATGAAGCTTGCATTTACATCCACACTGTGCAGCTATGCAGACAGACAGACGGACAGACGGACAGTGGTGTTGTGTTTCTGTGGGAGAAGAGATTCTTTTAAACCCTCCTCCTGAGTCCTGGCCCCCCAAACACCAAACACTCACTCTTTTGTACGGTCCTGTTTTTGGAGGGCCGCCCAAATCCATCCAATAAAGCTTCTCCTCCCTTTCTCTCCCCCTCCCTCCCTCCCTCCTGCACTCTTTACCCTCCTCTAACTTTACTCTCTATGTTGCACGTCCTTTACCCGTCATGGTCGTGCCCCCGGCGAGAGCAGCCTTTGATCCCTGAGCGAAGTCGTCCACGGTGGTGGTTCCACGGTACGGCATCTGGAAGTGGGTGTGGATGTCGATGCCGCCGGGGATCACCATCTTCCCGTTGGCCTCGATGGTCTTCACTCCACCGGGAACAATCAGGTTGTCTCCGATCTGCCTGTTGGAGGGAAGGGGGACGGTTTCATACTTCAGAACTATTTAAGAACAAAAGATTTCAGACAGCAGAATAAATCATGTGGTTTTCCCCCGTCCTCACTATAATCATGCATCACAATGGAAGAAATCTGCATCTTGCACGCCATGAACGTTTCAAAACCTCAATCTGTCTCCCTCTGTGTGCAGAATGCTCATCCCTGTTCCCCAAAAACACTAAGCAGAGTCCTCTAATGAAGCACAGTTCTTTAACTCCAGACTTTGAGCTTTAAAAGACGACACAGAGAAGATTCTTATATTTAAGAGGCTGAGACCAACAAACGTCTGACTCGTGCAGAACTGGGTCGAGTTTGGCAGGCTAAACAAGATGCCCCAGACATCCCTCTGCCCAGCGATGCTCTGCAGCTCATCCAGGGGGATTTCAAGGCGTTCCCATGCCAGACAGGATATTTAATCCCTGCAGAGAGTTCTGGGTCTCCTCCCAGTTTGAGTGCTCGGAAAACCCCCAAAGACACCCAGGAGGCGACCTTATCAGACTCCCAAACCACCTCAACTCCTACGTCTGAGTCCAGCCATCACAGACTGCATGTGTGCATGTGTTTAAAGAAGTTATTGGTAGATAAAGAAGTTGTATTAAAGTCATGCCTGAAGCAGCACATTGTCACCATGTCAACACTTCAACACTCGGCCCTGTTGTTCAGACTTTACAGAGCAGACCGGCCAGACACTCAGACGGGCAGGCAGAGGCCGGAGTCTCTGTGAGGCTGCCAGCAGCTCAATGCTCCAGCAGGCATCTGGGTGCTTATTATGCAACACCATGCTTTCTGTGGGTGCCTCTCTCCTCGCTCTCAGGGACGGGAACGGGGGGGGGACGGGGGGGGGACAAAGAGACTATAATTGGAAAATCAAGAGGGAGCTGAACGGGAGGGAACGAGAGGACAGGCGGATTCAGGGAGACACAGAGAGAGAGGAATTCAAACTGCCCTCGCCTTGTCTGGCCGGGCGGGACGTGAAACTCTGGACTCAACGGGCTGCTATCACTTTGTCCTGGAGCCAACTGCCTCCGAGCTGAACCCTCAAAAACAGGGACTCTGATTCTGGTCCAGACCGGCCAGCAGGACACTGTGTGCCTGGAGGAGCAGCTTGTGCTCGCACACGTTTCCTCTGAAGTTAACTTTCACTCATTCTGCAGGAAGAGTTAATGAGGACGCTAAATTTGGATCAGGGTTTCCAGACAATAACAGCAGAAGATAAAATCCCCTGAAGAACAAAAGTTTTCTTTGACTGGACTCTTCCTTCATAGAGGATCTGATCATGATTCAACAAGGACTGCAACTACAGAATATTAAAATGGGACAATTTCTTGTTGCAAAAAGTAGTCCAAAAAAAGAAAAGCAGCTTATCCTTACATTTAAGAAGTCCGACTGCAGCATCAGGTCAAAATAATCACTTAAAAAATGACTGAAACAATTAATAATAAAAATGTTAAATCTATTACTCTGTCATTTCTCACATCTCTGGATTTAAATAACAGCTTTACTATAATTTTTAATTTCTCTTAAAATAATTTGAGTTTACTTGAATTCATCAAAAACAACCTCCTGTTTTTTTCATGGTTCCATGGTGCACACTTTGGGTTTCATGGGGACTATTTTCAGCATTAATCTGACATTTTGAGACTTAGATTTAGAACACTTTGAGGTTTTAGAAAGATGTAGGCTCCAGCTTTTTGCTATGATTGTCCACATGTGTGCAAGAATCATGAGGGATGTGAGCGTTTAGTCCACTAAAGCTGGCAGCACAATTATTAATGTTGTGATCACTGTAGGTCTGAATTGTCAGCCATATATCATATCTAAGCTATAGTGCAGACACCCACCACTAGCTGGGGCTGTAGCTCCAATTAATGGCTATCATAACGCTATAATGCTCTACTACCTGGATGTAAACGAGCACAGCGGAGAGATGGTGATGCAAAACCAGCGTAACTCCAATTAATGGCTATCATAATGCTATAATGCTCTACTACCTGGATGTAAACAAGCACAGCGGAGAGATGGTAATGCAAAACCAGCGTAGCTCCAATTAATGGCTATCCTAATGCTATAATGCTCTACTACCTGGATGTAAACGAGCACAGCGGAGAGATGGTAATGCAAAACCAGCCTAGCTCCAATTAATGGCTATCCTAATGCTATAATGCTCTACTACCTGGATGTAAACGAGCACAGCGGAGAGATGGTAATGCAAAACCAGCGTAGCTCCAATTAATGGCTATCATAATGCTATAATGCTCTACTACCTGGATGTAAACGAGCACAGCGGAGAGATGGTAATGCAAAACCAGCGTAGCTCCAATTAATTGCTATCATAATGCTATAATGCTCTACTTACTACCTGGATGTAAACGAGCACAGCGGAGAGATGGTAACGCAAAACCAGCGTAGCTCCAATTAATGGCTATCATAATGCTATAATGCTCTACTTACTACCTGGATGTAAACGAGCACAGCGGAGAGATGGTAATGCAAAACCAGCCTAGCTCCAATTAATGGCTATCATAATGCTGTAATGCTCTACTACCTGGATGTAAATGAGCACAGCGGGGAGATGGTAATGCAAAACCAGCGTAGCTCCAATTAATTGCTATCATAATGCTATAATGCTCTACTACCTGGATGTAAACGAGCACAGCGGAGAGATGGCAATGCAAAACCAGCGTAGCTCCAATTAATGGCTATCCTAATGCTATAATGCTCTACTACCTGGATGTAAATGAGCACAGCGGAGAGATGGTAATGCAAAACCAGCGTAGCTCCAATTAATGGCTATCATAATGCTATAATGCTCTACTACCTGGATGTAAATGAGCACAGCGGAGAGATGGTAATGCAAAACCAGCGTAGCTCCAATTAATTGCTATCATAATGCTATAATGCTCTACTACCTGGATGTAAACGAGCATAGCGGAGAGATGGTAATGCAAAACCAGCGTAGCTCCAATTAATAGCTATCCTAATGCTATAATGCTCTACTACCTGGATGTAAACGAGCACAGCGGAGAGGCTATAATGCTCTACTACCTGGATGTAAACGAGCACAGCGGAGAGATGGTAATGCAAAACCAGCGTAGCTCCAATTAATGGCTATCATAATGCTATAATGCTCTACTACCTGGATGTAAACGAGCACAGCGGAGAGATGGTAATGCAAAACCAGCGTAGCTCCAATTAATGGCTATCATAATGCTATAATGCTCTACTACCTGGATGTAAATGAGCACAGCAGAGAGATGGTAATGCAAAACCAGCGTAGCTCCAATTAATGGCTATCATAATGCTATAATGCTCTACCACCTGGATGTAAATGAGCACAGCGGAGAGATGGTAATGCAAAACCAGCGTAGCTCCAATTAATGGCTATCATAATGCTATAATGCTCTACTACCTGGATGTAAACGAGCACAGCTGAGAGATGGCAATGCAAAACCATCACAGGCATGTGGACGTCGACCTGCAGGGAGGACCAAGGCGGGTGGTGCTAGCTCGGCGGCTGTGGCTCAGTGGGTGGAGTCGGTCGTCTATCAATCTGAAGGTTGGCGGTTCGATCCCAGCTCCAGCAGTCACATGCCGAAGTGTCCTTGAGCAAGACACTGAACCCCGAATTGCTCCCTCTGTTGTTCAGAGGTGTGTGAATGAGAACGAATGTAATCAACTAATACTGATGGTCCCTTACAGGAGCAGCCTCTACCATCAGAGAGTGAATGGGTATGAATGGGTGAACATGATGAGTAGTGTAAAAGCGCTTTGAGTGGTCAGAAAGACTAGAAAAGCTCTATATAAGTACAAGTCCATTTACCATTTACCATTTACCAGCTCCAAAAGTGTTAGCCTAACTCTGCAAACCAATTCAAATCATTTTCACGTGACATCACACACTTATGGCCCCACCCCCCTGGAGGGCAAGAAAGTCCTCTTCCTGCTACAGGGAAATGAAGAGCTGGACTCTTTGATCCTGACAGTCTGGAGATAAAGTGGTCTGAGGTGAGGTGAGGAGAAGGTTCATATTTACTGTGGAGGCTTGTAGAGACGGTTTAACACGTCTGCATGAATGATATCAGTCACCTTCACTCTGATGAGGAAGAGTTCCTCACCCTACAGCCCTCAGACTGCAGCTTCACTGACCCCACCAGATCCTGAACACTTTATCTGTCTGCCCTTTTAGAGTCTTCCATCCTGGAGGCGGTATAAAGGGAAGGGTTCTTCTTTAGATGAATGTAAACATCACCAATGTGAAGTTCAGTGATATTAATATGTCTTATTCTGAAGAGATGGACGTTTAAGGAGCTCCACAGAAAGTTCAAAGTCCCACCAGGAAGAACTTCATTTCTGTTCGTCATCTGATCTCCAACGAGAGGGATTAACTTGAATAGGTAAGAAACGATGATCCGGGGAACAGGTGGAGGATTAACAGAGAGTGGGAGTGAATGAAAACAGAGCAGAGAGGAGGACGGCTCAGCACTTACTTAATGACGCCATCCTCCATGTAGATGTCGGCATGGAAGGACTGGTCATCGTTCACGATCCTCCCGCCTTTGACCAAAAGCCTGTCGCTCTGAGGAGAGAGGGAGGAAGAGGAGAGAGGGAGGAAGAGGAGAGGAGAGGAGAGAGGGAGGAAGAGGAGAGGAGAGGAGAGAGGGAGGAAGAGGAGAGGAGAGGAGAGAGGAAGAGGAGAGAGGGAGGAAGAGGAGAGAGGGAGGAAGAGGAGAGAGGGAGGAAGAGGAGAGAGGGAGGAAGAAGAGAGGAGAGGAGAGGAGAGAGGAAGAGGAGAGAGGGAGGAAGAGGAGAGAGGGAGGAAGAGGAGAGAGGGAGGAAGAGGAGAGAGGGAGAAAGAGGAGAGAGGGAGGGAGAGGAGAGAGGGAGGAAGAGGAGAGAGGGAGGAAGAGGAGAGAGAGGGAGGAAGAGGAGAGAGGGAGGGAGAGGAGAGAGGGAGGAAGAGGAGAGAGGGAGAAAGAGGAGAGAGGGAGTGAGAGGAGAGAGGGAGGAAGAGGAGAGAGGGAGGGAGAGGAGAGGAGAGAGGGAGGGAGAGGAGAGAGGGAGGGAGAGGAGAGAGGGAGGAAGAGGAGAGAGGGAAGGAGAGGAGAGAGGGAGAAAGAGGAGAGAGAGGGAGGGAGAGGAGAGAGGGAGACAGAGGAGAGAGGGAGGGAGAGGAGAGGAGAGCGGGCGAAAGAGGAGCGGGGGAGGGAGAGGAGAGGAGAGAGGGAGGGAGAGGAGAGAGGGAGGGAGAGAGGGAGGAAGAGGAGAGAGGGAGGGAGAGGAGAGAGGGAGGAAGAGCAGAGAGGGAGAAAGAGGAGAGAGGGAGGGAGAGGAGAGAGGGAGGAAGAGGAGAGAGGGAGGAAGAGGAGAGAGGGAGGAATAGAAGAGAGGGAGGAAGAGGAGAGAGGGAGGGAGAGGAGAGAGGGAGGAAGAGGAGAGAGGGAGGGAGAGGAGAGAGGGAGGAAGAGGAGAGAGGGAGGGAGAGGAAAGAGGGAGGAAGAGGAAAGAGGGAAGAAGAGGAGAGAGGGAGGGAGAGGAGAGAGGGAGAAAGAGGAGAGAGGGAGGGAGAGGAGAGAAGGAGGAAGAGGAGAGAGGGAGGAAGAGGAGAGAGGGAGGAAGAGGAGAGAGGGAGGAAGAGCAGAGAGGGAGGAAGAGGAGAGAGGGAGGAAGAGCAGAGAGGGAGGAAGAGAAGAGAGGGAGGAAGAGGAGAGAGGGAGGAAGAGCAGAGAGGGAGGAAGAGAAGAGAGGGAGGAAGAGGAGAGAGGGAGGAAGAGGAGAGAGGGAGGGAGAGGAGAGAGGGAGGGAGAGGAGAGAGGGAGGGAGAGGAGAGAGGGAGGGAGAGGAGAGAGGGAGGGAGAGGAGAGAGGGGGAAGAGCAGAGAGGGAGGAAGAGAAGAGAGGGAGGAAGAGGAGAGAGGGAGGAAGAGCAGAGAGGGAGGAAGAGAAGAGAGGGAGGAAGAGGAGAGAGGGAGGGAGAGGAGAGAGGAGAGGAAGAGGAGAGAGGGAGGAAGAGGAGAGAGGGAGGAAGAGGAGAGAGGGAGGGAGAGGAGAGAGGGAGGAAGAGGAGAGAGGGAGAAAGAGGAGAGAGGGAGGAAGAGGAGAGAGGGAGGAAGAGGAGAGAGGGAGGAAGAGGAGAGAGGGAGGGAGAGGAGAGGAGAGAGGAAGAGGAGAGAGGGAGGAAGAGGAGAGGAGAGAGGAAGAGGAGAGAGGGAGGAAGAGGAGAGAGGGAGGAAGAGGAGAGAAGAGGGGAAGAAGAGAAAATAAATGTTAGGATTTCAAGGCCAGTTATTCTTCCAACAAAGACTCGGTTTGTCTTGAAACGCTGTCAAAGGAAGATTGATTAGATGATCTCTGAAGCCAGATCATTTTTGAAGTCTGGTTCCTCTCTCCTCTGCGGTTAGATTAAGTTCTTCTTTTTTAAACCCCATGAAGATGAATAATCTGTCTTTCATACATTCAGACTGTGAACGTGTGCCAGTCTTTCCACAAGTTCAACACATGAAAGAACCGTTTCACAGAAGACCACCCTTCAGGTCTTTCCTTGTGGTCTGGTTTGTGGTTGGATCCCGTCTGATACAAACTAATATTTACTTTGAATGTTTTTTTATTCCAACAGCACCAAACCTGAAGAGCTTATCACAGTCCCACACTGGGAGAATGTTCTCTCTGGTCACGAGTTTGTCTTCTGATATACGTGACTGTTTGATTTCCTGTGACTTCTGTGGCTTTAATTCAATCG
>NC_048276.1:858058-881856 GCF_009762535.1 Notolabrus celidotus | reverse complement strand
AGCGTTTATCGTTGATTTCTGGCGGCTTTGATCGGCCTCAGCCGGGAGCATCTTTGTTTAAACTAGGAAGTGATTTCTGCGTGATGTTGGTGCTCAAACTAATCCACCCTCAGCTGTCCTAATTTGTCTCCAGCTGCAGAAATCTGGCACTCTGTGACTTACTCTACTTTAACCCCAAATCCTCTGCCGCTTACAGAGAGCCCAAGTGTTGGGAGTAGGTCACACACACGCACAGATGTTGGGATGAGTAAGAAACATCTGTTTGAGGAAGCTGTAAAAATCTTTGCTGATCTGGACAAAGAGTTCAGCGGTCGGATTCACGCTCCGTGTTTGTCCGAACACGTTCACAGATCGTCCTTTTCCACAACCTCGTCCAGTTAGAGTGTGTATCTATCTCTTGCTGGCTGCTGGTACAGGGACATGACTGACAGAGGAGGGCATGTTCAGTGACCCCAGGAGGTCGCACCAGATCAGGATCATCATCACGGGTGTCCTAGCTTATATGGCCTGACCTACAATCTAATCCATCATTAAATCAGGGCGTATGAACCATTCAGACTGTCATCAAACGTGTTTGAAAGCATCATAAATCAGATTTTGATTGTTAAATAGTGCTCAGTCTATTCAAATGAAGTCAGGTTGTTTCTCTCCTCTCTGCAGAAATGAGACACCGCTGATGCTGCTAAATCTGGAAAACCCAGAGAGTCTTTATTTTTGATCGTCAGGTCATCAAGTTCATCCCGGTGACTCTGTATAAAGATGGACACTTCCTCTTAATGCAGGAAAGTGAAACCAAAATGTTGCACCAGAAATCCATTGATGGAGCCACAGAAGTACACGGACCCTTAAAGTGCATTTGGACCAAGACCAAGAGTTCCGGGGTCTTTAAGCCCCCAGAACTACTTTCCCCTGATCTAAAAGGTTCCTGGTCCCCCATTGTTGTCTGCGTTTTGACCGCGGGCTGAAGTCCCGGGTAGATTGTGCAAATCAGGCCAGTGACGAATGGCACTACACCACCAGACCAGTAGAGGGCAGTAACACAAAGAGGAATGCCATTCATCACAGATGACACCATAGAAGCAGACGGACAGGCAGGTATCATTCTGAGCAACACAACAGTTAGCCTGTTAGCATGAAGAGACTCAGCTGGTCTGTTTTAGATGGTGCTATATTTCATCACAGATGGATTCACTGAATCAACACGTGAGAGGAGATAAGCGTGAGTAGCAAAGACGTTTCAACACGGCTTTAAAATCCTTTGACACTACACCACCAGACCAGCAGAGGGCAGTAAAACAAAGATGAATGCCATTCATCACAGATGGAAAAAACAATGACTGTGAATGGGTTTTTGAAATTTAAAAAAAAAAAAAAAAAAAAATGTAAAAAAAAACTTTAGAAATTTTTTTTTGAAAAAAAATTTTTTGGGAAAAAAATGTTTGTTGAAAAAAAAATTAAAGAAAAAAAGTTTGACAAAAAAAATTGAAAAAAAAAAAAAGACAAAAAGTTGACCCGGAGTCTGTCGAAAAATACATTTTTCTCAAATTTGAAATTGTGCTCCAAAAGCAGAAACACATGAAAAAAAGTGAATATTTTGTGCCTGCTGTTAAAAACATGGAAAAGCAACGGATGAATCAACACAACAGTTAGCCTGTTAGCATGAAGAGACTCAGTTGGTCTGTTTTAGATGGTGCTATATTTCATCACAGATGGATTCACTGAATCAACACGTGAGAGGAGATAAGCGCGAGTAGCAAAGACGTTTCAACACGGCTTTAAAATCCTTTTGAACTCAAAAAGCCGTGATCGCAGAGATCGACCGGTGTTTTGGTTTAAACGGCGACCCTGTTAACTGGAGACTCTCAGCCGGATGCATCCCTCATAAACGTCTTTAGACCATCATTAAATATCTGATGAGGATATTTTGAAATCTTAATAAAAACTAAACTAGTTTGCATTCCCAGGAACTCCCTCTGTGTTTCAACAGCTGTGTAAACTCCACAAACACTGACACGTTCAGCTGAAGGTCTCCAGTTTACAGGGTCACTTTTAAAAGCGGAACACCGGGAGGAGAGACGCATTCACGGTGGGCTGAGAGAAGACTACTGTTACAAGCTGCTAAATCAAGACAATCACAGCTTCTTCTTTTGAAAAGTACACACACATACAAAAAAGATAGAACAAATAAAAACTAATGAAAGAAAGAGAAATCAAGTGAATCACAGATGTGTGTGATGTTATTGTGGACGGAGGGAGGAATAAAAACACTGCGGTTAATCTACCAATCAGACACGCTCAGCATTGCAGGCCCCGCCCCCTGAAAGCCCCGGGACCTTTGAAAAGTACTACCCCCCTAGCAGGGGCTTTTTAGGGGGGAGATTATCTACCCCTGAACTAAATTTAGACCCTGGGTCCACCGGTTGAAACACACATAGTTCAGGGGTAAAGTTCCTCTGGTTGAGGTGCTTTTTGATCACAGGAACCAGGGTCTTAATTTAGTTTGTGAGGGATGCATCCAGCTGAGGGTCTCTAGTTAACAGGGTTGCTGTTTAATCTGGAACACCGGGTGATCTCTGCTGCAGGGAGCTTCAGATCGTACCAAGACATGCATTTATGAACCTGATGAACCCGATGATCACTTTCTGAAAACACCAACACATCGAGTCCTCGTGTTAGATCCAGGACTCGTCATGTGAATACCGCAGCAGCGTTAAATCGTCCTGGACTGCATCAGAACTTTAAACAGCAGCATGACTGTGGTGTGTGTTTCACGATGTGGACTGTGCCGCCTCGTTAATGTGGCAACAAGCGGCTCCACATTTCTCCTTTAACCACATTAGAGCGTGGATGGTGTAACTCTGGCGATGACGCCATGATGCCAACATAGTTCACTAAGTTGAGGAGAGCACAAATAATCAGAGTGTCACAAAAATGAGGAGAAGTCACCGTGGCACCTCGCCGTCTCTCTCTCTGTCTCCTCACAGATGAAGACAGTGTGACATATTGCCGTCTGTGGTTGAAAGACATGAGATCTTCTAAATGTTTGTCATAGATACGAGACAAACACTGAGCATGTTGTGTCTGAATCCAGATTTATGAAGTGAGATGTTGGTGAAGAAGAAGAAGAAGAAGCCGTGTCTCTGGAAAAGCCTGACATCTGATATTAAAGAGAGGCGTTTGTGATGTTCTGGGACAGTGTGGTCGGACTGTGCCGCTACAAACAACCAGAGTGAGGTTCAGTGAGTTCATCATGTACCGGGAACACTTAGGGGAGCAGCAGACTGACAGGTGCTGAGTTGTAACAGTAATGTGCATCTATTGATCGTCCAGATATTGCATGTTCTTAAAGGAGAGACAGAGAGAGATACTCATGCAGCAGGGCAGCCATGCATGTGTGCATGATACTGCACTCCTCTCTCTGCAGTATCATCAATCACATGAAGTATCTCTGCTGGTCGGGTCGATGAGAGCAGCTTTGTGGAGCTGAGTTGTGCTCTACTATCTTTTTATGAATCAACGTACCCTTCATTCTATAAACTGACCCACTTATATCTTATCTTTGCAACTTTATACCCAGCTTCTGTTCCCAGCTTCAGCTTTAATATCTTTGTATTGTATTAACATGTTGTATTCATCCATCATACAGTACAAGTTACACAGTTTCACTTTAAGAACACAAGAGCAGAGCTACACCGTCCCTAACCCCAAAACATCATTTCACATAATTAAAAAACAAATAATAACTTTAAAAAAACAACAAAAAAATTAAATAATAATAATATGATGAAAGAAAATAATACTAAAAATTATGATAATATATAAAAATAATAATAATACAAATAAAATAAAAAATAAAACAATATAATTATAATAATAATAATGATAGTTATGATTTTTGTAATAATAAGAAGAAAGGAAGAAAGAAAACAATAATAAAAATAAAGAAAACAATAATTATAATAAAATAAATAAATAATAATTATATTAATAATAGCAGTGATAATTAAATAGATAAAGAAAAAACAATAATAATTGATAGTAATTATCATTTTAATATTTGTAATAACAATAAGAAGAAAAAATAAAGACAGAAACAATAATTAAGATAATAATTATAATAATAATTTAAATAATAAAAGTAATAATAGTTAAAATGTTTGTAATAATAATAAGAAGAAAGAAAACAACATTAAAGATGATAATAAAAATAATTTTGATAACAATAATAAATTACATTCTTTGTTTGTGTTACTTAGAAAAATGTATTTAATAAATTCAGTTTTTTTTATTGTTAGTAAAACAAATTAACACATTAAAGCTCCTGTGTGAAACTTTAGGTTGGTGTTGAGTTTGAGGACTCTTATTTTTTTATTAATGTTGTCTTTCACCGCACGTCCTTTAAGTCATGTTTTCTTATCAACACACTCATCCTGCTTTCTTTTAACAGCCAATCAGAGCACACCTGCAGCATTAAATAACCTTTAAAAATGATACTTCTAACTTTTATTGGTCTAGTTTGGTTTTGTAGGTTAAATAGGAACACTCTGTCTGTTTCATAACCAATTACAAAAATCCTCACAGGAGCTTTAAGATCTTAGAAATGGAACTTTACTTTATTCCCTTCACAAAGAGATTCAACTTCCTGCTTAAAGCTCTTGTCAGGATTTCTTAAGTGGTGTTGAATCAGACTGAGATGCACCGTGACTCCTCTTAAAGTGAGGGGGTAGGTGTCGAACGAGATGACTTACTTAACTTTTTATCCAGAGCACTGAGTGATACAGTGATCAGAAAACACTTCTGACTCATGTAGAGGACAAAATCAGAAAGAGGCACAGCTTTGTCCACAGGGGGCGCCAAAATCAACACAAACAGAAAGTTGCTTACTGGAGCTTTAACGAGCAAATGTAGGAGACCATGATATTTAGGATACTGATGGATGGAAGTTGGATATTCATGCTCCATATTTCATCCCAGTGCTCCACTTTCAAATGTGGGTCATTTCCTGTCAGTATTCTCGGCGTGTTCCTACGTTTCTGGCTTTGATTCTACCTTTTTGAGTCTGCTCTGAGATGAAGTAATGCTGAAACGCTCTCCATGTTCACATTTAGAATAAGTTTTGAGCTCAGTGAGTGACGGTTTCAGGTCAGCATGCTCAGAGTATGATGTGTTCTGGTCTTGTGTTCCAGCTTCTGATGACTGTGTGTTGTAATGTGTTGCTTCAGGGTGTGGCTTCTCTGTACGGCTCTGTTTCACACTACTTCATCACCACACACACACACACACACAGTGAGACACAAGCATACACACATTACATGTGTTATGAGCTCAGCAGATATAGAGATATTTGAGCTCCTCTTCCCTTTGTTCTGACGTGAGAAGGAGTGGCTGCAGTTTGTCGTAGTGATGAAACTTGGAGTCTGGAGCCAAGGGTGTAAATCACTGAACACATGGGCTGATGGGAAAATATGGAAGTCTGACTCCTCTCTGCAAAGTCTCACTTTCTTTGGGTGGCCCCCGTTATTAACTGCATATAAAAATGGATGACACATCTCCACCTGTACGTGTTGCACAAAAACGAAGCCAAAGTAATGATGGAAGAGGGCGCTGGATGTTTGGTAGACAGAATCTGTCTCGTCTCTACTCTGCAAAGCAAAGAACAAACCTTCACTGTCAATCATGGGGATTTAACCCTTTGTACTGCATTAGATATCTGAAGTACTAGACTTCACAGACAAATGAAAACATGGAGGTAAATCAGGAAGATAAATCAAAGTGATTAAAGCCATGGAGATAAAAACAACTTGTTCTCATCTGTTAATATGGAAGAGGCGGGCTTTAAGAGCTTTACTGTATCCAATCACAAGGGAGCTTTTGGGTTGTTTTGGCTTCACTTTTAAGGAGCTGGCATGTCGTCGATCTCTTGGTACAGTCTATGTGTTCTAACTGAAGTTGCTTTGATAGAACGTTTAGTTAAATATAACCTTTAAAGAACAGAGGTCACAAAGTGCTTTACAAAGAAAGACAAACAGATTATTCACACATAAGAATCATAATGATACAAAAAAATATATATATATATTAAAAAATATTAAAAATAATAGGATAGATAGAAAATCAATAATACAAAATAAAATAGAAAAATAGAAAAATGTAAGAAATAACAATAATAAAATAAAAAAGAAAATAAATACATAATTAATAAATAATATGATTATAAAGTAAATAAAAAATAGGAATAGTAAAATAAATAAATAAATAATACAATTACAAAATAAAATACAAATTAAATGATAGCAAAATGTAAAAAATAAAAGTGATACAATAAATAATAAATATAAAATACAATTATTTTTTAAAATTTATTTTTCATTATTTGTGTATGAAAAAAAAACAAAAAAAACCTTTTAAAAAAAAATTACAATTGTATTTTATTGAGTTTGCAAGTGTCTAAATATGTCAGTAAATTCTGTGCTTCAAATAATTAGTCATCTTAATTAAAAAAGAAAATAAAAAACAAACAAAAAAAGAAAACAAAGAAAATCATATTTCATTTCATAGATCCTGTTTGTTTATTCATTCACAGTTACAGTTACATTAAATTTATCCCACAGGTAGTTTCTATCCTTTACACTCACTCTGTCATAAACAAAGAAACCAGTATTGGACCAGTTTTAACTCCTTTAAGAAACCGTTAACTCTTAGTATGACAACATCTCTGACTTTGTTCAGTTTCTAAAAAGTGAAAAATAATATTTAGGAGGTTTGTGTGGTTTTGTATTCTGCATCATTTGGTCGTGGTTTCCTGGTAGGCAAATTAGAACAATTGACCACACCCTGACGTGTGCTTCTAAATGTTCTCATTGTTCCTTTTTTATAATGTTTCTGGAAAAATGAAATTTTCAGCCTGTTCATCCAAAGAGCTCTGTATGTTTATACTCTGACCTTCTCAGCAGACAGTCGCTCACTGAACCAGATTTCAGACAGTCAGCAGAACCGGGCTGCAGTCTCCTCTTCCTCTGTATAGTCTGCCTGACAACAGCCTGAGAGAGCGGGTCTTTGGTGCAGCAGCAGAAATGATGTCTGACTGTGTGGCGTCATGAAAACGCCCAACAGACCATCATATTATGGGATGTAAAGTTGAAGGGTTCATTTTCAAGCACAGAAAGAAGACACGTCTGCATTTAATGTTTATTTCTCTCATGCAGATCAGAAATATCCCACCTCATCAGAAATATCCCACCTCATGACAGGATCACAGATCAGAAATATCCCACCTCATGACAGGATCACTGATCAGAAATATCCCACCTCATGACAGGATCACAGATCAGAAATATCCCACCTCATGACAGGATCACAGATCAGAAATACCCCACCTCATGACAGGATCACAGATCAGAAATATCCCACCTCATGACAGGATCACAGATCAGGATCGCTGGTTTCATTTTTGATAAGTGCATTATTTGGAGAACATCACATTCACAGTCTGTTATGTAACAAAATCTGGATAAACGTGGTTAAGATGTTAATCCACGATCAGTCCTTAAAAGCAGCTTCAGTGATGGTGGTTGAATATGATCCTCCTGAACGTCAGCACCACACCAGCTCAGAGGCAGGGCTTTGTTCCTGCACAGCTGGATACCAGATTAAAACAAGAGAGAGGATAATAATAAGAAATACTTCAAATTAAAATAATTACAATAAAATCAATGAAATAAAATCTGAAAAATAAAATACAATTAATTACAATAAAATAATAAGATAAATAGAGAAATGATGTACAATAAAATAATTACAATGAAATAAGATCAAACCAAAATTAGAATAAAATCAAGAAAATAAGAAAAGATAAATACCAGAAAAGTAAATTAAGAATAAAATATAATAAAAAAATTACAATAAAATCAATAAAACAAGATCAGATAAATATTTTAAAAAAAATCAAAACAAAAACAATAAAATCAGATAAATACCAAAAAGTTAACAACAAATAGAATAAAATCAATTAAATAAAATAAGTTATATATTAGAAAAGTTAAAATAAAATAAAATTCTACAAATAAGAATTGTAGTGATAACAGTCCAAGGCAAAAAATGTAATAAATAAAATGTGAAGATAAAGAAAAAAACAACAACACCATCCTAACATTTCATTCTGCCCTCAGCTAACCTCAAAGCGTCTCTGATTTGAAATGTTCGATTGAATCAAAGCCACAGAAGTCACAGGAAATCAAACAGTCACGTATATCAGAAGACAAACTCATGACCAGAGAGAACATTCTCCCAGTGTGGGACTGTGATAAGCTCTTCAGGTTTGGTGCTGTTGGAATAAAAAAACATTCAAAGTAAATATTAGTTTTTATCAGACGGGATCCAACCACAAACCAGACCACAAGGAAAGACCTGAAGGGTGGTCTTCTGTGAAACGGTTCTTTCATGTGTTGAACTTGTGGAAAGACTGGCACACGTTCACAGTCTGAATGTATGAAAGACAGATTATTCATCTTTATGGGTTTAAGAAGAAGAACTTAATCTAACCGCAGAGGAGAGAGGAACCAGACTTCAAAAATGATCTGGCTTCAGAGATCATCTAATCAATCTTCCTTTGACAACGTTTCAAGACCAACCGAGTCTTTGTTGGAAGAAAAACTGGCCTTGAAATCATAACATTTATTTTCTCTTCTTCCCCTCTCTCCTCTTTCTCCCTCTCTCCTCTTCCTCCCTCTCTCCTCTTCCTCTCTCCTCCCTCTCTCCTCTTTCTCCCTCTCTCCTCTTCCTCCCTCTCCTCTTCCTCCCTCTCTCCTATTCCTCCCTCTCTCCTCTTTCTCCCTCTCTCCTCTTCCTCCCTCTCTCTCCTCTTCCTCCCTCTCTCCTCTTTCTCCCTCTCTCCTCTTCCTCCCTCTCTCCTCTTTCTCCCTCTCTCCTCTCCCTCCCTCTCTCCTCTTCCTCCCTCTCTCCTCTCCCTCCCTCTCTCCTCTTTCTCCCTCTCTCATCTCCCTCCCTCTCTCCTCTTCTTCCCTCTTTCCTCTTCCTCCCTCTTTCCTCTCCCTCCCTCTCTCCTCTCCCTCCCTCTCTCCTCTCCCTCCCTCTCTCCTCTCCCTCCCTCTCTCCTCTTCCTCCCTCTCTCCTCTTTCTCCCTCTCTCCTCTCCCTCCCTCTCTCCCCTCCCTCCCTCTCTCCTCTTCCTCCCTCTCTCCTCTTCCTCCCTCTCTCCTCTTTCTCCCTCTCTCCTCTTCCTCCCTCTCTCCTCTTCCTCTCTCCTCTCCTCTTCCTCCCTCTCTCCTCTTCCTCCCTCTCTCCTCTTCCTCCCTCTCTCCTCTTCCTCTCTCCTCCCTCTCTCCTCTTCCTCCCTCTCTCCTCTTTCTCCCTCTCTCCTCTTCCTCCCTCTCTCCTCTTCCTCCCTCTCTTCTCTTTCTCCCTCTCTCCTCTTCCTCCCTCTCTCCTCTTCCTCCCTCTCTCCTCTTTCTCCCTCTCTCCTCTTCCTCCCTCTCTCCTCTCCCTTCCTCCCTCTCTCCTCTCCTCTTCCTCCCTCTCTCCTCTTCCTCCCTCTCTCCTCTTCCTCCCTCTCTCCTCAGAGCGACAGGCTTTTGGTGAAAGGCGGGAGGATCGTGAACGATGACCAGTCCTTCCATGCGGACATCTACATGGAGGATGGCGTCATTAAGTAAGTGCTGAGCCGTCCTCCTCTCTGCTCTGTTTTCATTCACTCCCACTCTCTGTTAATCCTCCACCTGTTCCCCGGATCATCGTTTCTTACCTATTCAAGTTAATCCCTCTCGTTGGAGATCAGATGACGAACAGAAATGAAGTTCTTCCTGGTGGGACTTTGAACTTTCTGTGGAGCTCCTTAATCGTCCATCTCTTCAGAATAAGACATATTAATATCACTGAACTTCACGTTGGTGATGTTTACATTCATCTAAAGAAGAACCCTTCCCTTTAAACCGCCTCCAGGATGAAAGCCTCTAAAAGGACAGACAGATAAAGTGTTCAGGATCCGGTGGGGTCAGTGACGCTGCAGTCTGAGGGCTGTAGGGTGAGGAACTCTTCCTCATCAGAGTGAAGGTGACTGATATCATTCATGCAGACGTGTTAAACCATCACTACAAGCCTCCACACTAAATATGAACCTTCTCCTCACCTCACCTCAGACCACTTTATCTCCAGACTGTCAGGATCAAAGAGTCCAGCTCTTCATTTCCCTGTTGCAGGAAGAGGACTTTCTTGCCCTCCAGGGGGGCGGGGCCATAAGTGTGTGATGTCACGTGAAAATCCTGAATTGGTTTGCAGAGTTAGGCTAACACTTTTGGAGCTGGTAAATGGTAAATGGTAGATGGACTTGTTCTTATATAGAGCTTTTCTAGTCTTTCTGACCACTCAAAGCGCTTTTACACTACTCATCACGTTCACCCATTCATACCCATTCACTCTCTGATGGTAGAGGCTGCTCCTGTAAGGGACCATCAGTATCAGTTGATTACATTCGTTCTCATTCACACACCTCTGAACAACAGAGGGAGCAATTCGGGGTTCAGTGTCTTGCTCAAGGACACTTCGGCATGTGACTGCCGGAGCTGGGATTGAACCGCCAACCTTCAGATTGACAGACGACCGACTCCACCCACTGAGCCACAGCCGCCGAGCTAGCACCACCCGCCTTGGTCCTCCCTGCAGGTCGACGTCCACATGCCTGTGATGGTTTTGCATTGCCATCTCTCCGCTGTGCTTGTTTACATCCAGGTAGTAGAGCATTATAGCATTATGATAGCCATTAATTGGAGCTACGCTGGTTTTGCATTACCATCTCTCCGCTGTGCTCGTTTACATCCAGGTAGTAGAGCATTATAGCATTATGATAGCCATTAATTGGAGCTACGCTGGTTTTGCATTACCATCTCTCCGCTGTGCTCGTTTACATCCAGGTAGTAGAGTATTATAGCATTATGATAGCCATTAATTGGAGCTAGGCTGGTTTTGCATTACCATCTCTCCGCTGTGCTCGTTTACATCCAGGTAGTAGAGCATTATAGCATTAGGATAGCCATTAATTGGAGCTACGCTGGTTTTGCATTACCATCTCTCCGCTGTGCTCATTTACATCCAGGTAGTAGAGCATTATAGCATTATGATAGCCATTAATTGGAGCTACGCTGGTTTTGCATTACCATCTCTCCGCTGTGCTCGTTTACATCCAGGTAGTAGAGCATTATAGCATTATGATAGCCATTAATTGGAGCTACGCTGGTTTTGCATTACCATCTCTCCGCTGTGCTCGTTTACATCCAGGTAGTAGAGCATTATAGCATTATGATAGCCATTAATTGGAGCTACGCTGGTTTTGCATTACCATCTCTCCGCTGTGCTCGTTTACATCCAGGTAGTAGAGTATTATAGCATTATGATAGCCATTAATTGGAGCTAGGCTGGTTTTGCATTACCATCTCTCCGCTGTGCTCGTTTACATCCAGGTAGTAGAGCATTATAGCATTATGATAGCAATTAATTGGAGCTACGCTGGTTTTGCATTACCATCTCTCCGCTGTGCTCGTTTACATCCAGGTAGTAGAGCATTATAGCATTATGATAGCCATTAATTGGAGCTACGCTGGTTTTGCATTACCATCTCTCCACTGTGGTCGTTTACATCCAGGTAGTAGAGCATTATAGCATTAGGATAGCCATTAATTGGAGCTACGCTGGTTTTGCATTACCATCTCTCCGCTGTGCTCGTTTACATCCAGGTAGTAGAGCATTATAGCATTATGATAGCCATTAATTGGAGCTACGCTGGTTTTGCATTACCATCTCTCCGCTGTGCTCGTTTACATCCAGGTAGTAGAGCATTATAGCATTATGATAGCCATTAATTGGAGCTACGCTGGTTTTGCATTACCATCTCTCCACTGTGCTCGTTTACATCCAGGTAGTAGAGCATTATAGCATTATGATAGCCATTAATTGGAGCTACGCTGGTTTTGCATTACCATCTCTCCGCTGTGCTCGTTTACATCCAGGTAGTAGAGCATTATAGCATTATGATAGCCATTAATTGGAGCTACGCTGGTTTTGCATTACCATCTCTCCGCTGTGCTTGTTTACATCCAGGTAGTAGAGCATTATAGCATTATGATAGCCATTAATTGGAGCTACAGCCCCAGCTAGTGGTGGGTGTCTGCACTACAGCTTAGATATGATATATGGCCGACAATTCAGACCTACAGTGATCACAACATTAATAATTGTGCTGCCAGCTTTTGTGGACTAAACGCTCACATCCCTCGTGATTCTTGCACACACGTGGACAATCATAGCAAGAAGCTGGAGCCTACATCTTTCTAAAACCTCAAAGTGTTCTAAATTAAAGTCTCAAAATGTCTGATTAATGCTGAAAATAGTCTCCATGAAATCCAAAGTGTGCACCATGGAACCATGAAAAAAACAGGAGGTTGTTTTTGATGAATTCAAGTAAACTCAAATTATTTTAAGAGAAATTAATAATCATAGTGAAGCTGTTATTTAAATCCAGAGATGCAAGAAATGACAGATTAATAGATTTAACATTTTATTATTAATAGTTTCAGTCATTTTTTAAGTGATTATTTTGACCTGATGCTAAGTCTGACTTCTTAAATGTAAGGATCAGCTGTTTTTCTTTTTTTGGACTACTTTTTGCAACAAGAAATTGTCACATTTTGATATTCTGTAGTTGCAGTCCTTGTTGAATCATGATCAGATTCTTTATGAGGGAAGAGTCCAGTCAAAGAAAACTTTTGTTCTTCAGGGGATTTTATCTTCTGCTGTTATTGTCTGGAAACCCTGATCCAAATTTAGAGTCCTCATTAACTCTTCCTGCAGAATGAGTGAAAGTTAACTTCAGAGGAAACGTGTGCGAGCACAAGCTGCTCCTCCAGGCACACAGTGTCCTGCTGGCCGGTCTGGACCAGAATCAGAGTCCCTGTTTTTGAGGGTTCAGCTCGGAGGCAGTTGGCTCCAGGACAAAGTGATAGCAGCCCGTTGAGTCCAGAGTTTCACGTCCCGCCCGGCCAGACAAGGCGAGGGCAGTTTGAATTCCTCTCTCTCTGTGTCTCCCTGAATCCGCCTGTCCTCTCGTTCCCTCCCGTTCAGCTCCCTCTTGATTTTCCAATTATAGTCTCTTTGTCCCCCCCCCCCCCCCCCCGTCCCCCCCCCCCGTTCCCGTCCCTGAGAGCGAGGAGTGAGGCACCCACAGAAAGCATGGTGTTGCATAATAAGCACCCAGATGCCTGCTGGAGCATTGAGCTGCTGGCAGCCTCACAGAGACTCCGGCCTCTGCCTGCCCGTCTGAGTGTCTGGCCGGTCTGCTCTGTAAAGTCTGAACAACAGGGCCGAGTGTTGAAGTGTTGACATGGTGACAATGTGCTGCTTCAGGCATGACTTTAATACAACTTCTTTATCTACCAATAACTTCTTTAAACACATGCACACGAGGGAGTCTGTGATGGCTGGACTCAGACGTAGGGGTTGAGGTGGTTTGGGAGTCTGATAAGGTCGCCCCCTGGGTGTCTTTGGGGGTTTTCCGAGCACTCAAACTGGGAGGAGACCCAGAACTCTCTGCAGGGATTAAATATCCTGTCTGGCATGGGAACGCCTTGAAATCCCCCTGGATGAGCTGCAGAGCGTCGCTGGGCAGAGGGATGTCTGGGGCATCTTGTTTAGCCTGCCAAACTCGACCCAGTTCTGCACGAGTCAGACGTTTGTTGGTCTCAGCCTCTTAAATATAAGAATCTTCTCTGTGTCGTCTTTTAAAGCTCAAAGTCTGGAGTTAAAGAACTGTGCTTCATTAGAGGACTCTGCTTAGTGTTTTTGGGGAACAGGGATGAGCATTCTGCACACAGGGAGACAGATTGAGGTTTTGAAACGTTCATGGCGTGCAAGATGCAGATTTCTTCCATTGTGATGCATGATTATAGTGAGGACGGGGGAAAACCACATGATTTATTCTGCTGTCTGAAATCTTTTGTTCTTAAATAGTTCTGAAGTATGAAACCGTCCCCCTTCCCTCCAACAGGCAGATCGGAGACAACCTGATTGTTCCCGGTGGAGTGAAGACCATCGAGGCCAACGGGAAGATGGTGATCCCCGGCGGCATCGACATCCACACCCACTTCCAGATGCCGTACCGTGGAACCACCACCGTGGACGACTTCGCTCAGGGATCAAAGGCTGCTCTCGCCGGGGGCACGACCATGACGGGTAAAGGACGTGCAACATAGAGAGTAAAGTTAGAGGAGGGTAAAGAGTGCAGGAGGGAGGGAGGGAGGGGGAGAGAAAGGGAGGAGAAGCTTTATTGGATGGATTTGGGCAGCCCTCCAAAAACAGGACCATACAAAAGAGTGAGTGTTTGGTGTTTGGGGGGGCAGGACTCAGGAGGAGGGTTTAAAAGAATCTCTTCTCCCACAGAAACACAACACCACTGTCCGTCTGTCTGTCTGTCTGCATAGCTGCACAGTGTGGATGTAAATGCAAGCTTCATGTAGCTCAGACACCAGACGCTAACACGCTAACAGCTGCTGGATACTATAGTCTCATTAATACCATTAACTTCCTTTGAGCCGGCTGCTGCTGCTGCCCTGCGCGTTGTCTGCCAGGAGAACGCTGCGTCTAAAACAGACAGGCGTGTCCCTGTAAGCTCTATTCATGAGCTCCTTTCATTCAGGGATTATATTCCAGAGAGAGAGAGAGTGGAAACATGCTCTCTGTGTTCGTCTGTGACACTGTATCTGTCCGTCTCTCACAGATGAGGTTGTGTTCGTGTGGAAGGTCAGAGAGCCACCGTACTACACAGCAGTGTTTCAGCTCTAACTGCTGTTTCCAGCTCGATCCTGTTAACATGCAAAGAGCAGATAAGCAGATTGGGTCGCCTTTAATGAGATAAGAGCACAGTCAGTTGGAGAGCCAGCAGGCGGCCTTATTGTATTACAGCTGACTCAGATAAAGCAGGATTTTTATAACATGTTGTGTATGATGAGGATCGACTGTCCATGAATAATCTGAGAGAGAACAAACATGACATATTCAGACATGTTTATTGATTTCACATCATCAGAATCAGCTGTATGTGCACACATAGGAGGAATTTGACCCCAGTATAACTTCTTCTCTATGTACAATCATTAAACATGACTTATTAATATAAGATAATAATACTTTATTGATCCTTTAAATTCAGCTGTTGCAGAAACACAGACATGCAAGAGTAGTACAAAATTAATAGAGCACAAATACAGAAAAAATAAATAATAATAGATTAAAAACTAAAGATTTATACAGATGTTACACATGGTATAAATATGTGTAATTTCACAAATTTAACAAAAATATAACCTGCACTGTGATGAAGCTGAGGTGCAATATGCAATATGATAAATATATGTATGTATATATTGATATGTCTGTATACATATTAAAATGAAATGAAATAAAATAAATTTAAATAAAATAATATAATATGATAGAATATAATATACTTTAATATGATATGATATTATATTATATAATGTGATAGAATCGAATATGATATGATATAATGTAATAAAATATAATATAATATATAATATAATATAATATAATATAATTTACTATAATATAATATAATGTCACATAATATAATATAACATAATATAACATAACATAATATAATATACTATAATATAATATACTATAATGTCATATAATATAATATAATATAATATAATATAATTTGATATAATATAATATACTATAATATAATATAATATAACATAATATAATATACTGTAATATGTCATCAGACCAGAGAGTAAATGTGTTTAAAAGCAGTAGGGAGGATATATTTTTATACATTTCTGTATCATAATTCAGATTTATCCTCCAGGAAGTATTTTGTCACTACTCTCCAATCAACACACTAAATATTTGAACATAAGAACTTCCATCTGTTGTGCCTTAAAGTCCTCTGATTCACCTCCCTGCTCCACTGAAAACTCAATCCACTTCCTGTGTGCCGCTCTTAGAACTAAAAACGTGACTGTGCTGATGCAACCAAAGACAAAGTTCTGAAAATACCCACAGTGTCAGTGGACCCTGAATGCATCAAGGACACCTGCACTCAGACAGAGATGTTGAAAATGTGATGTGACGTCTGACGAGGTCGGTCCCCTCCGGCTGCTGGAACTCAGACAGACAGCTGATTATGCACCATGAATAACACAGAGACCAGCAGACACATCCTGACATCACTCTGTCCACTTCTCTTCATGTGAGACCGTCCACACCCCGCTCTGTCACGCCTTTCATTTTCACCTCCTTTCTCTCCTTAAATATCCCTCCTGCCTCCTCCTCCAGTCGACCACGTGATCCCTGACCCTGGCAGCAGCCTGATGGAGGCCTACGACCAGTGGAGGCAGTGGGCGGACGAGAAGTCCTGCTGTGATTACTCCCTCCACATGGACATCACCCACTGGAACGACAGCGTGAAGCAGGAAGTCGACACCCTCATCAAGGAGAAAGGTGGGCTGTGGCGGCGTGACACACAAACGACTGTGTGGGGTTTTAAACGTTAACACGTGTTGTTGTAGGACTCGAAAAATTCATGTGTTTTCTTCTTCTTGTTGTGTTTCTGTTACAGGTGTGAACTCGTTCCAGGTCTACATGGCTTACAAGGACTACTACCAGATGAGCAACAGTGAGGTACATCACATTATCCTCATCCACCCCTTAACAAGTCTCATCAATCAATCTTTATTTATAAAGCACCAAATCACAACAAACAGAGCAGGTCTAGACCGGACTCTATGTTCTATTATTAACAAAGACCCAACATCAAGACCAAGATCAGATCCAGTCCCATGTTCCAGACAGGACTCTGATCTCATCTTAATCCACCATGAGCAGAGCACTTTGCAGCATTTAGCAAGTTACAGTGGCAACAAGGACAAACTTCCTTTAACAGGCAGAAACCTCCAGCAGGACCAGACTCATGTTAGACACACATCTGCTGAGACCGTGTTGGAGAGAGGGATAGAGGGAGATGAAGAGAGAGAGAGAGAGATGATAGTGGGGAGACGGATAGTAGTAGTTGTAGCAGCTGGAGTCTGGCACGTCCACAGCAGGAGAGATCCAGAGGAACCTACGAGACAAGGGAGCTCAGGGACTCCAGAAAGGTCTAAGAAAAGAGAGAAGAGAGGGAGACCAGAAGAGAGGAGAAGAAATGGTGAAGGGAAGGACGGGATTAGAAAAGGAGACAGAAAGGATGAAGAAACATGGAAAGAACAAAGAAAGAAAGAAGGAGAGTTAAAGGAAAGAAAGAAGGAAGGGACGAAAGGACAAAGGAATAAAAGAAAGAAAGAAAGGACAAAGGAGTAACAGAAAGAAAGAAGGAAGGAAGGAAGGAATAAAAGAAAGAAAGAAAGAAGGAGAGTAAAAGGAAAGAAAGGACAAAGGAGTAACAGAAAGAAAGAAAGAAAGAAAGAAGGAAGGAATGAAAGAAAGAAAGAAAGAAAGAAAGAAAGAAAGAAAGGATGAATAACAGACCCCAAAAAAGGAATCTACAGCAGAGATCCAGAGGAACCTACGAGACAAGGGAGCTCAGGGACTCCAGAAAGGTCTAAGAAAAGAGAAAAGAGAGGGAGACCAGAAGAAAGAAAAAGAGGAGAAGGAATGGTGAAGGAATGACAGAAGGAAAGGATGGGATGAGGAAAGGAGACATAAAGGATGAAGGAACATGGAAAGAGCAAAGAGAGAAAGAAAGGAAGAATGGCAGGAAAAAGGATTGAAATAAAAAAGTAAGACAGAGAAAGAGAGAGAAGTGAAGGAAGAATGAAAGGAAAAAGGAATGAAAGAAAGCAGGAATGAAAGAATGAAAGGAAAAGGGAAAGAAAGAAAGAAAGAAGGAAGGAAAGAAAGAAGGAATGAGGGAAGGAATGAAAGAGAGAAAGAAAGAAAGAAGGAAAGAATGAAAGAAAATAAGAAGGAATAAAAAAGGTAAAAGAGAAAGAAGTAAAGAGAGCAAGAATGAAAAGAAAGGACAGAATTAAAGGAAAGAAAGAAAGAAAGACAGAAAGAAAGAAAGAAAGAAAGAAAGAAAGAAAGGATGAATAACAGACTCCAAAAAAGGAATCTCCAGCAGAGATCCAGAGGAACCTACGAGACAAGGGAGCTCAGGGACTCCAGAAAGGTCTATGGTTAGTAACTTTAATGGGACAGGAAGAGTTAAAGTGAGAGACAGGCAGAGAGAGGAGAGAGAGGGAAAGACAGGATCCCAGTGTGTCAGTCTAAGCCTATAGCAGCATAACTAAGACCTGGTCCAAGCCTGATCCAGCTCTAACTATAAGCCAGTCGTCTCTTACTGGAGAGTATTTTTTAAAGATGGTCTTGAAGATGTAAACATGTGTTCATGGCTGCTTAAATATCATTACCCTCTTAAAGTAATCGAACTGTGATAATATAATTGATTAACAAGCATGAAAACATGACATCAGGGCGTGGGTTTGGCTCTGAGCGTCCCCGTGTCTCAGGAAGTGAATAAATCATGACCTTCAGATTTCACACTGACGTCCTGACTTTAAGAGAAGCCTCCCTCCTCTCTCCTCCTCGTCAGGGATGTAAAGTGTAAGTTTGTCGCTGTGAGGAAGGACTCGTAGAGTTTCTCATGCATCCAGTCAATCAGAGGAGCACGTGAGGCAGCAGGAACACTCAGCCTTGAAACCCTGATGTCATGCGGCTCATGAGGAACTGTGGCGCAGCAGCATTACAACATCCCACACGGGCCCTGGAGACCACACAGGATAATTACAGCGCGCCGTGGTCGCACAAATCATGTAAATTGTGGCCTCCTGCTTCAGCCCGACCCCTGGGATTAAATGTAGTGTTTGATTCTTGTGTAAACAGGGTTTGATATAAAAAGCACGTCACTGTTATTCAACTGTTTCTGTGTCTCCTCCTCCTCCTCCTCCTCCTCCTGCAGCTCTACGAGATCTTCACTTTCCTGGCAGAGCGGGGAGGCATCGCTCAGGTCCACGCTGAGAACGGAGAGATCATTGCTGAGGTAAAAATCAAGAGGAATATAAAACTTCTTCTTCTTTATTCCCCTCCTGCCTCGTCCACCTCCACCTCCACCTTCACCTCCACCTCCAGCTCTGTGATCTGTTTGAGTTGATTTACTGTGGTTCACTTCAGTTCCCAGTCTTATCGCAGATCCTCTCGTGTACCTGCAGACTAAACATGCTGTCAGTGATGAAGGGGAGTGTTTCCTGTTTAATGTGTGGGTGTAGTAAACACAGCACGGCTCTGCACTGTGGACCAATGCAGCGTCTGAACTGGAGTGTAGTCGTGTTAGTCAGAGCTCCAGACAGAGCCTGGACTCTGTAACGTCCCGTGTATGTATGTGTGTGTTGGATCTGATTCATTCCAAATCCTAGATCCCCAACCCAGATTTGAATCAGGACTTTGAGGGGGTCTGCTCTTCATCATGCTTGAGACCAAAGTTGTCATGACTTTACTTTAAAGCTCCTGATGTACAGACGGTTTGTTCAGGTCATACTGAAAGTACAACTATAACGATGACCCCAGAACTATGTGCGTTTCGACCGGAGCAACCAGGGTCTACATTAAGTTCAGGGGTAGATAATCTCCCCCTGAGAAGCCCCTGCTTTGGGGGTAGTACTTTTCAAAGGTCCTGGGACTTTCAGCTGAACGTGTCAGTGTTTGTGGAGTTTACACAGCTGTTGAAACACAGAGGGAGTTCTTAGGAATGCAAACTAGTTTAGTTTTTATTAAGATTTCAAAATACTATTTAATATATATTTTTTCCTCCATACGTCACTACATACAGTCTACAACAGGAACCTTTTAGTTCAGGGGAAAGTAGTTCTGGGGGCTAAAAGACCCCAGAACTCTTGGTCGAAATGCACCTTTAGTTCCAGGGACCAAATGGATCCGGTGGCCCCGTTGTTGTCTGTCTCCACCGAGGTTATGCAAATCAGGCCAGTGACGTATGGAGAAAGAAATATATAATCGCACTACACCTCCAGACCAGTAGAGGGCAGAAAGGAAGAGACAAAGGCCATTCAACAAAGATGACACCATAGGAGGAGACGGACAGGTCGGCATCATCATGTTAGCCTGTTAGCATGGAGGAGATTACTATTGTGTTGTTTTAGTTTGTGAAAATCCATGTCAGAGATGGACCGGTGTTTTGGTTTAAACAGCGACCCTGTTAACTGGAGACTCTCAGCCGGATGCATCCCTCATAAACGTCACTTTTGAAAAAAAAAATGTTGTAATTTTTTTGGAAAAAATGTTTTGAATTTGTTTTTGAAAAAAAAAATTTGAAAAAAAAATGTTTTGAATTTTTTTTGAAAAAAATTTTTTTCAAAAAAAATGTTTTGAATTTTTTTTTTGAAAAAAAATTTTTTGAAATTTTTTTTTTGAAAAAAAATATTTTGGTGGAAAAAAAATGACAAAAAAATTGAAAAAAAAAGTTGACCCGGAGCCTGCCGAAGAAAATAATTTTCCTCAAATTTAAAATTTTGCTCCAAAAGCAGGAAAACGTTTAAAAAAAGGGAAAATTTTGCGCCTGTGGTTATAAACATGGAAAAAGCGATGACTGAATCAACACGTGAGAGGAGATAAGCGCGAGTAGCAAAGACGTTTCAACACGGCTTTAAAATCCTTTTGAACTCAAAAAGCCGTGATCGCAGAGATCGGCCGGTGTTTTGGTTTAAACGGCGACCCTGTTAACTGGAGACTCTCAGCCGGATGCATCCCTCATAAACGTCTTTAGACCATCATTAAATATCTGATGAAGATATTTTGAAATCTTAATAAAAACTAAACTAGTTTGCATTCCCAGGAACTCCCTCTGTGTTTCAACAGCTGTGTAAACTCCACAAACACTGACACGTTCAGCTGAAGGTCTCCAGTTTACAGGGTCACTTT
The DNA here is from genome assembly GCF_009762535.1 of Notolabrus celidotus. Lineage (NCBI taxonomy): Eukaryota > Metazoa > Chordata > Actinopteri > Labriformes > Labridae > Notolabrus > Notolabrus celidotus. The sequence goes on along the minus strand of NC_048276.1, from coordinate 860,899 downwards.
TAAAACCGGAACACCGGGAGCTGACAGAGACGCATTCACACTATCAGGCTCAGAGAAGACCAATAGTTCAGGAGGTATTAAACACTGAGGGTACGTTCAGCATTGCAGGCCCCGCCCCCAAAGATCCTGGAGCTTTGAAAGGCAAGGGCTGTTCAGGGGGAGATTAACTACCCAGGAACTAAATTTAGACCCTGGTTCATGCGGTTCAAAAGCATCTTTAGTCTGTAGTTCCTCTCTAAGACGTTAACCTTCAGCACAGTAATGTCTGAGCTGCAGGATTCTTAATGTAGAAACACACCTGGAGTTAATCTCAGACGCAGACACGTCTAGATTTTTCAAATCTGTCATCAACAGGTTCTCGCTCCTCGAACAGTCACCACCGTTAAGAAAAACTGTCTGAGTAACAAGTTTCTCCTTTAAAGTGGAGCTTCTGGTCTGTGTGGTCTCTCTGGGATGGAAGTGTTTGGCAGCCGGCCTGAAGTGACTCACAGTTTTCCTCCCTATAGTTCCCTCAGCTAACTTACATTACCCTCCAGTCTGTCTTTTGTTTTGAAGTTGTCATGGTCACGCTAAATCCATAGCATTCCACAGCTTGATGCATTTAAACAAAACAGCACAGAGGAAGGGAAGCTAGCTCCAGGGATTAGCTGCTTCTGCTAGCTCCATAAAGATCTATGTACGAGGCTAACTAGTAGATTTGTATGAAGCTAGCTCTCCATGGATTAGCTGCTTCTGCACAAGGCTGGTTCACACAGGAGCATTAGAGTCCATCCTTCCTGTATGGACTTAGGAAAGCTTGGCCCATGTCAGACAGTTGTTCTTAAACACTTAAACCTGAGTCACTTTGTGGAAGCGTATCTTTGTAAAGGGTCCACATGGACCCTCATAGACGTCCCGCCCAAGTGTCCCCATGCAGGGTCACCTCTGCGTTTACTACACACACAAATATGCAGCCGCAGATATTCTGGAGCTCGGCCTGGAGTTCACCAGAGACCTTCACCAGTGCGGGTTTCCCACAGACCTCCGTGTGTGGCCTGATCCAGATGACAGCAGGGTGGCTTGTATGCTTCACACAGAAACAGAATATCATGTTGGAGTGTGACCAAGAGCTGACATCAGCCCGAGCACTCGAACCTCTGAATGATCCTGAGTCCGATCCATGTAAGAGCTAACAGGTTACTCTCTGTGTGTGTTTGGTGAACAGGAGCAGGGCCGCATGCTGCAGATGGGCATCACTGGACCAGAGGGACACGTGCTGAGCAGACCAGAAGAGGTACGACACACACATGCTGTCCACATACAGTATAGACTGTGTAAGAGGATTTAAAGCTCCAGTGAGGGACTCTTGATCTGTGCAGATTTAGATCCAGTATTCTGTTAAGATCTTTTGCTTCCTGTTACTGACACCAAGGCTGGAGACCTGTCCAGTAGCTGGGTACTGGACTCAACTCAACTCAACTCAAACTTTATTTATAGAGCACGTTTAAAACAACCGGAGTTGACCAAAGTGCTGTACAGGACAAAAACAGCAATACGTAAACAGTGCAAATGTATAATAAAATAAGATAGAATAAAATAAATTAAAGCCGCAAGCGGCGATGAACGGGCCCTCGCACACCCGCGGCCGCCGCCTACAGGAGCCGTGGCCACATGTAAACCGCCGCCTGATATTTGCCACCACACGATGCGAAAGCTAGATCTGAGAGTATATACTGCCTCAGGTGGTGCAAATGTTCCAAGTTTTTGGCAGATTGCCAAGAAAAGCTCCAAACTTGACAGAGTGCCACGTCCACAATTTTAGTCTGAACATAATTCCTTTAACAATAATTTAATCGTCAATATGTCTGCTATAGAATGTGCCTTGTTTGGACTGAATCAGAGAAAAACTCTAGGAGGAGCTCTCAAAAGTATGCACCCTTATTTGGGCGTCATTCTCCACATTCAAAGCTGAATGTGCGTTTGAAGCCCCGCCTCAACGCCTGCCACGCCCACAATTTTTTGTCTGATCAAAATTTGTTCTGATAATTTTTTCTCGTCAAGGTGTCTCCTATAGGTTGACCTTGGTTTGGACTGAATTGGAGAAAAGCTCTAGAAGTTAATAGCGAAAGTATGCACCCTTATTTTGACGCCATTTTTCATGTTCAAAGCTAGGTGGCGCTCTTCCTGTTGAGTTTGGGATATGGGTGCAAGAGGCTTTTTTGTGCGTCCTGATGCCATAAATATGCATAAAATTTTTCAAGCATGCAACTCAAAATAACCCCAATACGAAGGCATTTTTGAAAATTTTAGGGGCCGCTAGCGAGCACATTTTTGCAATTTTTTTTGCGAGACCCATAAATTAGTACATTTTTCACCAGGCCCCATGAGTGTGCAAAAATATCCGCGCTTTCATTCACGTTCAGGGGGCCAAAAATGCGTTTGAAGTCGCGCGACAAAGAATAACAATTGATCCTTAGAAGAACAACCAGTGGTGCTCGGGCCCTAATTAAAATTCAATTAAGATTTCGCCAGATGTCCACTCAATGTTGATTAAAAGCCAGGGAGAAGGGGTGAGTCTTTAAGGATTTAAAAACCTCGATTGATCCTGCAGAGCGGATCTGTTGGGGCAGGTTGTTCCAGAGCCGAGGGGCAGCCGCCACAGAGGCTCGGTCACCTCTGGTTTTAAGCCTGGTTTTGGGAGTGGCCAATAGCAACTGACCAGATGATCTCAATGTCCTGGCAGGGACATGATATTGGAGAAGCTCGGTCAGGTACTGGGGGGGGGGGGGGCTCGGCCATTAAGAGCTTTAAAAACAAACAATAACATTTTAAAATCTATTCTAAAAGCAACCGGGAGCCAGT
>NC_048276.1:835305-857858 GCF_009762535.1 Notolabrus celidotus | reverse complement strand
CAAAGCTGATACCAGAAGTCCCGCCCCTTCTTGATTGGTGATTGTGATTGGTTGATGATCAGGAAGTGACCTTGATGAGTGTAATGATGTTCCAAAAGTTGATCTGTTGTCAACTGCAGATGCTGAGGATGCATAAAACCTGCGTTAGTGGACTCGGCGTCGTTATACCTGAGTGTTTATTTCATGCAGAACGTTTCCCTGACTTCACCCTTAAAGCCTGAAACGCTCTGAAAGCAGTCAGAGGGAGTTGAGCCCTCCTGTGTGGGAAACCCCCCTGGTCTGTTTTCTCTGTGTAATCCACATCCTCATAACCGTCTGCATCCCCTCTGCAGCTAACCAAACACACACTCTGCAGAGTAAAGTCTGCAGGGCTGCACGGCCTCTGATGTGTGAGATCCGCTCTGATCTTTTGACTCTGTGAGGGTTTACAGATCCAGGAACTGTATCTGAGGGACTTTAGAGAAACCCTCGCAGGTCTACCTCGTCTGTTCGCTCTCACAGTCCGGACTCTGTGAATAAGGAATGTGCAAAGTGTGCATCATGATGATCTTTGCTCAGCTCTCACTGTCACTCTGCTTTCCTTCTCATCCCCTCATCATCATCATCAATCTCCTGGCTCCGCCTCCTCCCTGATCAGAGCTGGACCGGGGTCTGACAGAGCCGCAGATTAAGGTGGTTTGTCGCCAGATGCTGGAAGCTCTGGTCTACCTGCACAGCATGAAGATCATCCACAGAGACCTGAAGGCCGGGAACATCCTCCTCATGCTGGACGGGGACATCAAACTGGGTGAGTGTTTATCTTGTCTTCATGTGTTTGTGCAGACGATCCTGAAGCTGGTTGAGTTTCACTCACAGGTGTGGATCTGCAGCTCCAGATGTTTTAAGATCCTAACCGGCGGTCACAAGGATTCAACAACTTAGGACTGATGTTTATTATTTTAGAAAGATATTTTATTTATTCTAATTAATTATTTCATGAGGAAATGTACAGTGAGAAACAAAAACAAATACAAGTATAATAAGTGACAATATTAAAAAAGGACTGTGCATCTGAAGTATTCAAAAAATATAGATAAAATCAATAAAATAAAACAAGCCATCATTTCCTTTTTCACATTATTCAGTAGAAACAATAAAATAAAATAATAATGATACTATAATGATAAAAAAAATGTATTTATATAAAAATGAAATGTAATAAAATGAATTAATAATAATATGAAATTGAAAAAAAGAGAGATTTATTCAGTAGAACATACAAAAAATCAATAATAATAATAATATATAAATAAGTTTATAATAATATAAATAAATAGTCTAAAAGAAAAAGTAAAAATAAAATAAACAAATTAGAATTAATAAATAATAAATAATAAATTAAAATAATTTATAGAGTAATAATTTGAATTTCATATCAGTTTTTATTAGACTCAACAAACACAGAGAAAGTCCAGAGTTCAAAAGAGAAAATGAAAAACTAAATCAAAAAATTGAAAATGAATAAATAAATAGAAAAGATAAGTAAATAAATGAAAATTAAATAAATAAATGAATCAATCAAAATAAATCAAAAAATAATAATAAGAATGTCAAATCAGTTTTTATTGACTGTAAACTAATTCATGCCAACTTGAACACAAAACTTGGACCTGAGTCTTCCACAGTCTTGACCTGCAGTCTGTTGCCCCCCATACATCAAACACAGTCTTTGACTTCTTCAGTTTAGTGTCATCATCAGGTCTGTGGTGATTCACTGACAGAATTGGTGATGCTGCTGCCCGCTGACATCACTCTGGTTAGCTGCACCTGCATCCTTAGCCTGTTGGTGGTCACTCAAATTAAAAGTGCATATTACTTGTGACCTGCCAAAGTGAAATGTGCCGTTCAAAGAGGAGTGGTTGAGTTATTTTCCATCAGGGCAGGAAGACTCTGCAGCTGTGGTTGCTGCCAGGCAGAAACCTTCCACCTCCATATTTAATTATTTGATTTTATTTCCATGAATCAATGATATCAATCTTCATTTATGTCTGTCAGTAGGTGTTCTAAAATATTTGATTTAGTTTTTTACTTCCTGTGAATTAGAGGTTTTGGAGATATGAGGTTTTCTGTACGTCAGTGACGATGCTAATTTTGGAACGTGGATCTCACTGCTGTTAACACGTCGCTGAAAATACCTTTTTTTAACATTTAGTGTTCAGAAGAAGTTTTAAAATACATGAGAGTGTCATTTCTTTTAAACATCCTGTCATTCAGATAAGATTCTGTTAGATTCAAAAACCCCACATGCAGAAAACCCCCGAACATGTAGAGAAGCAGGACTACAGCAGATCAGACTTTAGACGCCGTCCTCAGTTTGATCTCTGTCTCTTATTCTGCGTCACATTTTTGCATCCTCTTCCAAACTCACGGCCAAAATGATACAAGAGATAAATCACACATTCCCATTCACTGCACGCTACAAGTTATCTCTGGAGCTACTGGGACACTGCTGTCACACACACACACACACTTTAAGAAAGAGGCCCGGTCCCCTCCCGGGTCTCTGCAGGAGGATCAGGAGCGAGCGTTGACCGGGAAAACTGCATGCTCCGAATTTCTGCATATTTCTCTTTTATTGGATTTTTCAGAGTTCTCCACATTCCTCACATCGCACAGCTGGTGATGTGGCTCCAACTCAAGTGCCAGAGTGTTTTGGTTTTCCCTGTCGTTCCCAGAGAAGGGAAATTGGATCATATTTAAATATAAATTGCCTCCATGTCTGTTATGTGAATGTCAAAGATGTGACCTTCTGCCTGACTGTTTGATGCTTTTTAAAGTATCTGTTTCACTGTCGGCTGTCTCTTTGTCATTTTGCACTCAGACCGCTCAGAGAGTCACTGTCAGCTTCATAACTTCATCCAAAACTTTATTTATCCAGCGCTGCAGTAACAGTCCCCGTTCTGTCAGCTGACGTGCTTCTTGCATGTCATGTTTGAGCTCCTTTCACATTCCTCCCCTGGACACCAGAGTTAGATATAATCACAGGGAGTCGCCGCTTTAAGCTCATTAAGCTGTGACACTGACTCACTTACAGCCTCTACTTCAAGAAAGCAGCAATTAACTCCCTCTGAGGTCAGCCAAACTCACTCAATCCACCTATGATACACGGCATTAAACACTGTGTTCGTCCACGCTGCAGAGCTTTGAAGGAGTCTGACTCATGCAGGGAGAAATACGATCCAAAAACATGAACTTCTGCAGGAGAAATCTTACATATGTCATGTTTCCTGCTTTCTTATCAATGCAAAGCTCTCTAACACCTGATTGTGAGCTGTCAGTGGATCCTTCAGGCGTAGAAGTATTTGCATAAAGTCACGATAAGGCGTCTTTGGAGGCACACCCTGTGACAGCAGATTGAGAGTGAAGGAGTCACTTTGCTGATATTCTCTGACATGTGTTTCACGCTGAAGTCACTCCAAGTCTTTTTCACTTTAATGCATAAAGTGTTCACATGATGCACACACATTCAAAGTGCAGTAATACTATTTATTGTCGTGTAGGAAGTGAAAACTCTTCCCTCCAAAGTTTAGGCTGCGACCGTCTAAATGATACGTTTGACCGGGAAGTCCAAAAACATTTGAATTGTAGTCTTGAAAACCCGAAGCAGTCACTTAAGTCCCCGTTATAGAACATGCCAGTTTGTAATTGAAGCAGTCATGCTCCTGGCTTGTGAGTAAAACGCTTCCCTCTCCGCCAAACACTTTTGAACCCTCCTCCTGCTGCGAGGACGAGAGAGAGGAACGAGTGCAGCCAGAGGAAAAACAACACGCCTGTAATCTGAGGGCCGAGGAACGAGGGCAGCCGGTTTGGGGAACAGGGCGGCTCTGAGTTCTGGCTCTGAGTCTCTCCGCTCGTTACGATGTCATGACAGTTTTACAGGCTCCAAACGATCTGTCTGATGGAGGCCTTTTGATCTGGATTCACTTCCTCCTGCTGGGGAATACCTCAGAGGAGTTTCTCTCACCTCTCTCACTTTGTGTTGTCTCTGTTTGTTCCTGCAGCCGACTTTGGAGTGTCTGCAAAAAACACCAAAACCTTACAGAGGAGAGACTCCTTCATCGGGACGCCGTACTGGTGAGTACACCGGGACGTCACACCAATAGACCATCACACCAACACACCAACACACCAACACACCAACACACCATCACACCAACACACCAACACACCAACACAACAACACAACAACACACCAACACACTAACACACGACACACCAACACACTAACACACTAACACACGACACACCAACACACCAACACACCATCACACCATCACACCATCACACCATCACACCAACACACCAACACACCAACACACCACACACCAACACACCAACACACCAACAGACCAACACACCAACACACCATCACACCAACACACCAACACACCAACACACCATCACACCAACACACCAACACACCATCACACCAACACACCAACACACCAACACACCATCACACCATCACACCAACACACCAACACACCAACACACCAACAGACCAACACAACAACACACCCACACACCAACACACCAACACAACAACACAACAACAGACCAACACACCAACATACCAACACAACAACACACCAACACACCAACACAACAACACACCAACACACCAACACACCAACACACCAACACACCAACAGACCAACACACCAACACACCAACACACCATCACACCAACAGACCAACACACCAACACACCACACAACAACACAACAACAGACCAACACACCAACACACCAACACACCAACACACCAACACACCAACAGACCGACACACCGACACACCGACACACCGACACACCATCACACCAACACACCAACACACCAACACACCAACACACCAACACACCATCACACCATCACACCGACACACCGACACACCGACAGACCGACACACCGACACACCGACACACCGACACACCATCACACCAACACACCAACACACCAACACACCATCACACCAACACACCATCACACCATCACACCACACACCAACACACCATCACACCATCACACCATCACACCAACACACCAACACACCATCACACACCATCACACCATCACACCATCAAACCAACACACCAACACACCAACACACCATCACACCAACACACCATCACACCATCACACCATCACACGAACACACCAACACACCAACACACCATCACACCATCACACCATCACACCAACACACCAACACACCATCACACCATCACACCAACACACCATCACACCACCAACACACCATCACACCATCACACCATCACACCAACACACCATCACACCATCACACCAACACACCAACACACCATCACACCATCACACCATCACACCATCACACCAACACACCAACACACCATCACACGACACACCATCACAACCAACACACCATCACACCATCACACCATCACACCATCACACCAACACCATCACACCATCACACCATCACACCAACACACCAACACACCATCACACCATCACACCATCACACCATCACACCATCACACCAACACACCAACACACCATCACACGACACACCATCACACCAACACACCATCACACCATCACACCATCACACCATCACACCATCACACCATCACACCAACACACCAACACACCAACACAGAGACCCAACACCAAGACAGGATCAGACTCAGTCTGACCCCACCTTAATCAACCATGAGCATTGCACCTCGCAGTATTTAGCAAGTTACAGCGGAGAGGACAAACTTCCTTTAACAGGCAGAAACCTCCAGCAGGACCAGACTCATGTTAGACCCACATCTGCTGAGACCGAGTTGGAGAGAGGGATAGAGGGAGATGAAGAGAGAGAGAGAGATGATAGTGGGGAGACGGATAGTAGTAGTTGTAGCAGCTGGAGTCTGGACCACGTCCACAGCAGCAGAGATCCAGAGGAACCTACGAGACAAGGGAGCTCAGGGACTCCAGAAAGGTCTATGGTTAGTAACTTTAATGGGACAGGAAGAGTTAAAGTGAGAGACAGGCAGAGAGAGGAGAGAGAGGGAAAGACAGGATCCCAGTGTGTCAGTCTAAGTCTATAGCAGCATAACTAAGACCTGGTCCAAGCCTGATCCAGCTCTAACTATAAGCTTTATCAAAAAGGAAAGTTTGAAGCCTACTCTTAAAAGTAGAGAGGGTGTCTGCCTCCCGGACCGTGACTGGAGTCCAGCACGTCCGTATCAGCTTGAGTCTGGAACGTCAGAAAACAACAGAAATTGGTAAAATAATAAAAGACTTAATCATAAAAAAAACTTCAAAATAAAATAGGATAAATGTAGAAAATTAATAAAATAAGGTAATAAAAATCTGTTAAGGTTAAAAAGTTTAGATAAATACAAGAAATAAATAACTAAATAAATAAATGTTTATTTTTTTCTGCAAAAAATAAAACAAGTAATAATAATAATAATAATTATAACTTTAACTGAGGTTTGTAGTTCTGGATCTGAGGAATGGGTAGGTTTGTTTTGTTTTGTTTTTTGTTTCTTTTCTTTTCTTTATTATATTAATTTATTCTGATTATTACTATCATTATTATTTTATCTTAATTGTGTATTCATGGTATTTCTATATAAACCTTTGTATAGGTATGTGAACATGTACTCTGTTTTTTGTAATGTCCATATGTCTATTCAGACTTTATTTTATTATATGGAAAGAAAAAATAAAATACAAATTTGATCACAAAAAAACCCAATAATAATAAAAATGTATAACCCAAAAAACCCAAACATAAAAAGGATGCATACCTCGGTGTAAACAATAAAAAACAGTGGTCATGTGACCGTCCCTTCCCGTGCTGCGTTATTGCTTGTTGAGAACAGATTTCCTGCAAACCACTCCTCCATTATACATGAAGGAGCTCCATGTTGTGTACACACACACACACACACACACACACACACACACACACACACACACACACACACACACACACACACACACACAGACACACACACAATAGCTGAACCCAGGACTTTAATCCTCCCTTGTTGTCACAACAGTCCCGCTCTCTCCTCGTTACCTGAGCAAATTGGAAAGGTCCCCTTGAAGTGTGAGTCACATTGGACCTTGTTCCACGCTGTTATCCCTGGAGCGAACACAGCTTCAGTTAATCATTGACCAGAGCAGGTTATCATCCATCAGGATCATGAAGAAGGCTGTGCCCTCATTTTGCACAACACTGATTACACTTTAAAGGAACATTTCAGACATTTATGGGGATTTAACAGCTTAAATTAAGAAATAAACAAGAAACAAAACCTCTACTTTAGTAAATCTGAGAGTTTAAAGTTCTGGAGCCATGATGCTGATTGTCAGCAAACACACATGGAGCTTGTTGACACGTGAAAACAGTGATTAAGAGAGAGAGGAGAAGCCTTTCTTATCCCCCTGCAGTAATCATCAGTGAGTCATTTCCTGCCCTGTGCACAGATCACTGGAGGAAACTCTGCAGAATGAAACTGATGTTGTAATCTCTACAAGCTTAGTGAGTTAAGCTCTGCAACCACACCTTATTCTACTTAGAAGCACAAATTACACCATGAACCTTTAATTTACTGTGCAGATCTTATGTCTGATGTGCCTCACTCTTTCATGTGAGGGTTATTATATCACACATATCAAATATGACATACTTCACCTTCCATACACTGAATTATGAACTGAATAAGCAGAGACAGAACATTGTCCTCTGTTCAGCTTGTTTCAAGGCTACATGTCAGCACCGTGTTTACTCTAATATGAGTCACCTTTCCAAAGAGTGGATCAAGTTATACGTTATATACGGCGCCACTTATCTGTAAAGCAACTGTACCTCCAAGACGGTGCGACCCAGCTGTCACTCACCTGTACGGTGACAGGTGGATGATTGATGGAGACACGAGGACAGGAGCACAAAAATAGAACAAAGTGGAAACTGGAAGTCCCGCCCCTTCTTGATTCTGATTGGTCTGTGATCAGGAAGTGACATTAAGGAGTGTTTCAGTAGTATGTTTCAAAAGTTTGTCCCAGTGCTCTCAGTTGAGAACAATTCAACTTTTGGAACACTGCCGTGTTATCAATGTCGCTTCCTGATCACCGACCAATCAGAATCAAGAAGGGTCGGTGATCAGGAAGTGACATTAAGGAGCGCGACAGTGTTCCAAAGGTTGAGCTGTTGTCAACTGAGAGCACTGAGACAAACTGTTGTAACACCGCTGCATCATCAATGTCACTTCCTGATCACCGACCAATCAGAATCAAGGAGGGGCGGGACTTCTGGTACCAGCTTTGTCAACAACAACAGCTGAAGTCCATAAGTAGGAGAAAAGCTATCACACTTGTTTTTTTTGAGGTACAATTTCCAAGTTTAGAGTTTTCAGTGTTTTTCATACGTCACAACGCCATCCGGTCTGTAACAGGAAGTCAGAGCTCGGAGCTTGTTCAGCCCATAGACTGTATAAAATACAACTCAACCCCTCCTCCGTTTTTCATTCCCTGCACACATGTGTGCTAACAAGGAGCTTAGGAGGGAGGCATGCTAGTTGTAGGCTGTCTTAATAAACACAAAGGTCGCTTTGACTCCCCACGTCTGCAGATTTGAAGATCTAGTGGATGATTTTTAGTTTGCATGGAAAAGTGCTAGCGCTAGTTAGCATAGCCACATAGCTACATGTCGTAGCTGTAGCTGTAGCTGTAGCTGTAGCTGTAGCTGTAGCTGTAGCTGTAGCTGTAGCTGTAGCTGTAGCTGTAGCTGTAGCTGTAGCTGTAGCTGTAGCTGTAGCTGTGTACCAAGACACACGTCGACATGCTGACAAATAAAACAACCAGAAACACTAAATCTGTGACCAATCCTCCAGAAAGGTCCTGCTGCCTTTCTGGCAGAGGTCGGTTTGACTCCCCACGTCTGCAGATTTGAAGATCTAGTGGATGATTTTTAGTTTTCATGGAAAAGTGCTAGCGCTAGTTAGCATAGCCACATAGCTACATGTTGGTAGCTGTGTACCAAGACACACGTCTACATACTGATAAATAAAACAACAAGAAACACTAAATCTGGGACCAATGGTTCAGAAAGGTCCTGCTGCAGGCGCCTCTCCGTCAGGATCAGATTCTGGATCAGATTCAGAGGGTTGAAGTAACGCGGGTCTGTGAGCAGCCGTGTATATTCAGCCAACATGTAAACATTAGATCAACGTGCTGGACAGCCGAGGCCACACCCACTTCCTGAGGGGGCGTGGTCAGAGAGAAAACGGACGGTTCTGAGGAGGACTGAAGAAGAGGGCTTTTCAGGCAGACCAGAATCTGATTTCAAAGTGTTTTTTTGAGCATAAACTTTAAAGACATGTTTTGGGGACCTCTTAGACCAATATATGTTGATGATATGTCACCTTTAAAATAGACCCAACGGTCATGAATTAGGGAAGTAGAATCGACAAGGGTCAACTTTCGTGATCTAGCAGGAATAAACGCTGGTGAGAAGAAGCACTCTGAAATTGCTGACACGTTCCCAAATGACCGAAGATAACAGCTGCATCAAGATCAGTCTTTAAATCCACACGAGTTCATAACTGTTCAAAGGTTTATCAAACCCGTCATCCCTCTGATAGACTGCAGGTTATCTAATCTTTATGATATCTCAGGTGTTAAAGGATCTTAAAGCAACAACACGTCTATCTAATGTGTTTGTCATTGTTCCAGATCAAAGTTGTCTTCTTTATAAAAACATTATGATCCTATATTAGGGTCATTACAGTAATCTGACTTCACTGTTTCACCCCCAAGTGTCTCCTCTGTAAAGGCTGTTTTTGTAAATAGTCACCCCCCCCTGTGTTTCCCCCAGGATGGCCCCGGAGGTGGTGATGTGCGAGACCATGAAGGACGCTCCGTACGACTACAAGGCCGACACCTGGTCCCTGGGAATCACTCTGATCGAGCTCGCCCAGATCGAACCGCCACACCACGAGCTCAACCCCATGAGGGTGCTGCTGAAGATCGCCAAGTCGGAGCCGCCCACCCTGGACAACCCCAACAAATGGTGAGGAGGTGTTAAACGTGCAGCAGGACTAAGTGTGCCACACTCTTTAGCTGAATCCCTGACTCATGAGTTACATCTGAGACTGTAATCATGGTGTTCCTCAGGAGCTTACATCCTCCTGTCTGGTCGTTTAAAACCATCCTGTTGCCGAATTCTTGCACACTCAGTGTTCTGTTTTCCCCCCCTTGGACGCTCCCATGCATCACCCTGTCCACACCCCCCTCCTCTCCTCCTGCAGTCCCTTTCTGGCCTCTCCAAACTTGCAGCATCGACTCAGCAGAGTAAGGCCAGACTCCAGCAGCGAGTGCCAAACTATAACTTCTCCCTATCAGTTTAACGAGTCCGAATGTTCCAAAGCAGCAAATGTTAGCGCAGCAGAAGTTATCAGGACGCGGCGCTGACTCATCATCACAGCTGTGCATAAAGATGATCCACATGTAGCAGAATCACAGATCCAGAAATGATATCCTGGAATATGTTCTCATGTTTTTATGACTGCTCTCTCCTTCCTTTATGCTTTTCATTAACTCTGTTCGCTCGTGTTTTGGCTGCAGGTCACCAGAGTTTAAAGACTTCCTGAAGAGAGCGTTGGATAAAAACCCAGAGACTCGTCCGACTGCGGCACAGATGATGGAGGTAAGCCCCTCTGTGATTACACAATGCTGCACTTTGGTGCATGATTGTCCTCGCTCCGTCCTTATCTTGCACCAACACACATAATCTGCTATTTTAAGAGCTGAATGGAGTGATCTATGTCAGGAAGGTGGGCGACGCCCCCGTGGAGGGCACTGTGAGGGAGTCAGGAGGAGGGGGCGGGGGGCAGCACGCAGAAGAAAAAGGACTTCTCTAAAAGTTTTAGTTTGAGGACGATGGATCCAGACAGATTGTTAGTTCAGCTCATTTTGATAACAGTAATAATCTTTATCTTTACAGCGCTGTCCTTGGCCGGGTGACAAAGTGCTGCACAGAGAATAAGGAGGGTAAAAGGACAGATTAGTCAAATCAACTTTATCTATGTAGAGCAGTTAAACAACAGCCAGAGGGATTTATAAGAAGACAACAATAAACAATGTATTCATATAAAACAGGACAAACCTCCTTTAACAGGCAGAAACCTCCAGCAGGACCAGACTCATGTGAGACACACATCTGCTGAGACCGTGTTGGAGAGAGGGATAGAGGGAGATGAAGAGAGAGAGAGATGATAGTGGGGAGACCAGAAGAAAGAAAAAGAGGAGAATAAATGATGAAGGAATGACAGAAGGGAAAGGATCGGGTGAGGAAAGGAGACATAAAGGATGAAGAAACATGGAAAGAACAAAGAGAGACAGAAAGAAAGAAAGAAAGAAAGAAAGAAAGAAAGAAAGAAAGGAACGAAAGCAAAAATGAATAAAAGAAAGAAAGTAAGGAAGGAGGGAAGAAATAATGAATGAATAAAGAAGAAGGAAAGAAGGGATAAAAAATGAAAGAAGGAAGGAAGGAAGAAGAAAGAAAAAAGAAAAAAAAAAAAGAAAAAAAAGAAAGAAAGAAAAAAGAAGAAAGAAGAAATGAAATAAAGAAGAAAAAGAAAGAAGGGATGAAATAAAGAAAGAAAGAAGGAAGGAAAGAAAAAGAGAGAAAGAAAGAAAGAAAGAAAGAAAGAAAGGATGAATAACAGACCCCAAAGAGGAATCTACAGCAGAGATCCAGAGGAACCTACGAGACAAGGGAGCTCAGGGACTCCAGAAAGGTCTAAGAAAGAGAGAAGAGAAGGAGACCAGAAGAAAGAAAAAGAGGAGAAGAAATGGGGAAGGAAAGGATAGAAGGAAAGGAGGGAGTGAGGAAACTAGACATAAAGGATGAAGAAACATGGAAAGAACAAAGAAAGAAAGAAAGAAAGAAAGAAAGAAAGAAAGAGAGAAAGAAAGAAAGAAAGAAAGAAAGAAAGGATGAATAACAGACCCCAAAAAAAGGAATCTACAGCAGAGATCCAGAGGAACTTACGAGACAAGGGAGCTCAGGGACTCCAGAAAGGTCTATGGTTAGTAACTTTAATGGGACAGGAAGAGTTAAAGTGAGAGACAGGCAGAGAGAGGAGAGAGAGGGAAAGACAGGATCCCAGTGTGTCAGTCTAAGCCTATAGCAGCATAACTAAGACCTGGTCCAAGCCTGATCCAGCTCTAACTATAAGCTTTATCAAAAAGGAAAGTTTGAAGCCTACTCTTAAAAGTAGAGAGGGCGTCTGCCTCCCGGACCCTGACTGGTAGATGATTCCAAAGGAGAGGGGCCTGATAACTGAAGGCTCTACCTCCCATACTACTTTTAGAGACTATAGGTACGATGAGAGAGCACCACAGGTGTGATGTGCTTCCTCTTTTTAAAACCAGTCAGGAGGTGAGCAGCAGCGTTTAGAGCGAGCTGCAGGCGCTGAATGGAAGACTGCTCTAAGCTCACATACATAGAGTTATAACAGTCAAGCCGAGAGGTTATAAAGGCATGTATCACTCTCTCTAAGTCTTTGGGAGGGAGGTAGGCCTTTACCATAGTGATCAGTCTCAGCTGGAAGAAGCTTAGAACGTTAATAAAGTCAGCATAAATAACTTTGTGTGAAACAGAGAGAGATCTTAGAGGAAAGAGGAATGGATAATATTCTTTGCTTGAGCATCAGAACCAGGATCTGTGGGGCACCGGTTTAGCTCACGCCCCCTTCAGAGGCTTCAGTTCTCTCAGTGGGCGGCCTGGGTTCAGATCTGACTCCTGCTCCTCCACGTCTCTCTCTCTCTCCCAGCGTTTGCGTGCAGATATCCGTGTTTCTATGTGACGTTTTGAAACACATTTCCCAAAACCCAGAGCCTGAAGAGAGAAAAGTGAACAGGGTGTGGATTAAAACGCAGAGCACAGCGTCTATTAAAATGCAGAGCCACGGTTTCCTGTCTGTATCCCACAGCTGAGGGGGGAATGCCAACTATTTACATTCCCACCCTCAGCCAATAGCATGTCTGGATAACCCCTGAGCTCGCCACCTCGGGCCAATTACAGCGAGGCGGAGATGAAACTCCTCGACCCGGGCCCGCTGGGAATCCTGCATGTGCTCTCCAGTGGGGGGAAGAGAGACGGGCGCGGTCCGTTTTTTGGTGCCGTATGGAGGTTTCAGATGTTTATCTTGCCTGCTGCTCCTCACGGCTGTCAGATAGTATTTACTGGAGATAGTTTAGGGATGATGGTGTGTAATAACTCTGCTGTGAGAGTGTGTGAGACGTTCAAGCTCTCATGCAGGGAGCCGGGGTCTGTCCCACATGTGTGCTTTAAAGAATGTATACACAACAACATGACACAGAATCAGTCACTGCGGCTGCTGGGACCATCTGTGGGACTTGTATTCATTATCCTGAATTTAGCTTCTCCTCCCACATACTTTCTCAGGGTCTGAATGTTCGCAGAGTTTTTTGCATCGCTTCCATTCATGTACGATGGCTGCTCTGGATCATAGAGGGAGAGTGTGTTTCATCTCTGAGTCAGGGGTTTGTGCTGGTTGTGCAACAGTCATACATGGATGCTGTCTCTGTGACGTCACCTGTTGGGTTTCTAAAGAGGCGTAAATTAGGTCTGCTCTGTGTCAACACCCACATGTGACCGAGGTTTCCCCTTCTGTAATCCCTGAATCAAGGATTCTCCTCCTCCTCCTCTCCTCATCCATGTTGTCTTTCTGGTCCTCTGAAAACCTCTGACCTGTTGAGTCCAGGCCTGGGAACAGGTTACAGGACAAACCTGATTCTTAGAGGTTTTTCATATGTTGTTTAAAAACCATAAAAGATGCATGCAAACAGTCACTTCCTTACTGTCCTAACATTCCTGAATTGAATATTAAATGAGTGTGCTCCCCAAAATAACCTTTATACTGTACACCCTGCAGAGTAGTTGCTGGTGTTGCATGGTGATAACTCTTTAATGAGCATCAGCCAGAGTAACGTCAGACTTCCACTAGATCAGAGCAGGACCTCCGGACAGCTGGAGTCATGTGACCGAGGTCTTCTCCTCCTCCTCCTCCTCCTCCTCTCCTCATCCATGTTGTCTTCCTGGTCCTCTGAAAACCTCTGACCTGTTGACTCCAGGCCTGGGAACAGGTTACAGGACAAACCTGATTCTTAGAGGTTTTTCATATGTTGTTAAAAACCATAAAACCTGCATGCATGCAAACAGTCACTTCCTTTCTGTCCTACCATTCCTGAATTGAATATTAAATTAGTGTGCTCCCCAAAATAACCTTTACACTGTACATCCTGCAGAGTAGTTGCTGGTATTGCATGGTGATAACTCTTTAATGAGCATCAGCCAGAGTAACGTCAGACTTCCACTAGATCAGAGCAGGACCTCCGGACAGCTGGAGTCATGTGACCGAGGTCTCCTCCTCCTCCTCCTCCTCCTCCTCTCCTCATCCATGTTGTCTTTGTGGTCCTCTGAAAACCTCTGACCTGTTGACTCCAGGCCTGGCTCCGCTCATCATGACTTTGGTTTGTTGTTGTAGTTAAGTGAAATACGATCTGGTGATAACACAGAGTGTTTTATTCTGAAAATTAACCGGATGTTTTCATTTTGTTTTGGTGAAACCTGACTTCCTGTCCCGCTCCATCTGCTCTGTTGAGATTGATGCGTCGTGCTCTGGCATCCGGGAACAATAGAAGTCTTGTGTATCTGATCCGGAGGACTCAGACCTGCTGGATCGGAGTGGATCCAGTGGAAGTTAACACATTGACTAGAATAGAAACCTATCAGATCCGGAGCTGTGACGGACCGGACACAGATCTGGTGGTATTTGGCTGTTAGGAGGGCCCAGAATGGTGGTTGCCATATTGGAAATGCTAACTTAGTATAGTAACTCCTGTATGCTGGAGGAACTGTCCATAGTTAACAGATCCATGACGCCTATTTATTTAGAATGTTTTGGATACAAGTTCAGCCCCTGAATGATGTTTATCAATGATGGATTGAGCTCCCAAAAGTTTGTTTTTTTCATCTTTAATTCAGCAGTAAGACATTTGAACATGGAGGAATTTCTTGGCATTTGGAGCCAGCCTCTAGTGCAGGGGTTCCCAAAGTGTGGGTCAGGACCGCCTGAGGGGTAGTGAGACACCAATGGAGGGTCGTGAGAAGTGCTCCAGATTTTTATTTTTTTTTAAGTAATCTAAATTTGCTTATTTTACCCATTATTGTAAAAATATAGACAAAAATTGTTAGATTTTAAATAACACCCTGTGAATAAGTACATTTCATGAGTTTTCTGCCTCTCTTTGTTTCCAGATGACTCCTAAAGTTAGAGTTAGGGTTAGCTAACAGTTAATTATGTAGGTAATCTTATTTTGAAGTTGAAGTAAATGAAGTATGAAACAACATTTAACTACTTCGAGGGACAGTAGGGGTCACAAGTCTTTAGCACCTATATTTTGGGGGTCGCAGGCTGAAAAGTTTGGGAACCCCTGCTCTAGTGGACACTCAAGGAACTGCAGATTTTTGTGGGACTTAATTTTTTAACATCAGCGGTTTCCCCTTGGTGAAGACACAAACACAGACACAAATATTTACTTCTTAACTCTTATTTATCTCCTTTTTTTTAACATACTTGTAGATAGAAACATTTATTTTGGATAATGCAGCTTTTTAGTTTCAAAATAAAACGCCCATCATAAAAAGAAGAGTTTAAAGAACATGCTAACTCTGCTGCTTTTCAGGATATAGTCGGGCCCCACGGTACCAGACTTACAAACTTGGTCTGGTTAAACTTAGGAAGGTCTTGAAGCATTAATTTAAATATTTCAGCAACAGTTTGATCAAAGTCGAGGAAAATCTGTCCCTGTTACTCTGGATAAGCTGAGAGAATGAGCGGTGGGACCAGTTCTTGTGAGGTCTTTGAGTTTCTACAGTCAGGGACTTTTTCTGCAAATAATAAGATGTAAAGTAAAAATGCTTGAGCAGAAGAATGTAAAAAATGTAGACAAATAAAGGTGGTGTCAATTTTATTTATGGAGACCAAAATGACTACCTCCCTTACCCTTAACTTAACCCGAGCGTAATCACACCCTTTCCCCTGAAAAACAAGTCCCAACCTCTGAAACACCCCTCAAGGAAGAGAGCGCTGACCACAACTCCCCAACTATCCCAAAAATGTCTCCTCTGAAGGTCTGAAGCTTAAAACGTATCCTCTCTAAATACCGTCCCCTGTCCTCGCCGCACAGGTAACCTCTGCTCACTCAGCTTCCTGCTCCGCTCGCCTAATGGGCCACATTGTTCACATTTAACCTTTTCACGCCCAGCCATGCATGTAAGTCCCAAAGCCACCAGCTTTACGGGGTCTAAAAGCAACATGAAACCTTAAAAAGAGGACATTTGCTCCACTGATCCACATCTTGATCCATGATGGCAGTGAAAAAAAAACACACACAGAAACATTTAACAAGGCGGCAGCTGTTAGCTTTCATCTGTTCGATTCGCTTCATGAGAGAGGGTCACAATAACCAGCAATGAAAGCTCATGTTCTACTGAGGCTGTACCTTTATACCTCATCCAGCTCCTTTAAATCTCTACAAACTCCAGATTCAAGAAAACATTCAGCAAGTTACAGCAGCAAGGACAAACTTCCTCTAACAGGCAGAGACCTTGAGGAGGACCAGACTCATGTTAGACACACATCTGCTGAGACAGAGTAATTCACTTACCAGCTCTTTAGACATCCTTTCTTTGAATTCTGGAGAGCTATCCCAGTCTGATCCACTTTGAACTAAATCTTTCAACCCCAACACGGTCTCTGCAGATGTGTCTAACATGAGTCTGGTCCTACTCAAGGTTTCTGCCTGTTAAAGGAACATCTGCTGAGACCGTGTTGGAGAGAGGGATAGAGGGAGATGGAGAGAGAGAGAGAGAGAGAGAGAGAGAGAGAGAGAGAGAAAGAGAGAGAGAGATGGAGAGAGATGATAGTGGGGAGACGGATAGTAGTAGTTGTAGCAGCTGGAGTCTGGACCACGTCCACAGCAGCAGAGATCCAGAGGAACCTACGAGACAAGGGAGCTCAGGGACTCCAGAAAGGTCTAAGAAAAGAGAGAAGAGAGGGAGACCAGAAGAAAGAAAAAGAGGAGAAGAAATGGTGAAGGAATGACAGAAGGAAAGGAGAGAGAAAGGATGAAGAAACATGGAGAAAACTAGAGAGAAAGAAAGAAAGGAATGAAAGGAAAAAGGAAGGAAGGAATAAAATAAATAAGGAAGGGATGAAATAAAGAAAGAAAGGAGGAAGAAAAAAAGATAGAAGGAAGGAATGAAAAAAATTAAGGAAAGAAAGAAAGAAAGAAAGAAAGAAAGAAAGGGAAAATGAATGAAATATAGAGAAGGCAGAAAGGAATGAAAGAAGGAAGGAAGTAAAGAAAGAAAGAAAGAAAGAAAGAAAGAAAGAAAGAAAGAATAACAGACCCCAAAAAAGGAATCTACAGCAGAGATCCAGAGGAACCTACGAGACAAGGGAGCTCAGGGACTCCAGAAAGGTCTATGGTTAGTAACTTTAATGGGACAGGAAGAGTTAAAGTGAGAGACAGGCAGAGAGAGGAGAGAGAGGGAAAGACAGGATCCCAGTGTGTCAGTCTAAGCCTATAGCAGCATAACTAAGACCTGGTCCAAGCCTGATCCAGCTCTAACTATAAGCTTTATCAAAAAGGAAAGTTTGAAGCCTACTCTTAAAAGTAGAGAGGGTGTCTGCCTCCCGGACCCTGACCGGTAGATGATTCCAAAGGAGAAGGGCCTGATAGCTGAAGGCTCTACCTCCCATACTACTTTTAGAGACTTTAGGTACGCCGGTGTGTCAGTCTAAGCCTATAGCAGCATAACTAAGAACTTCCTTTAACAGGCAGAAACCTCGAGCAGGACCAGACTCATGTTAGTCAGACACCTGCCTAAGTTTCAGTGCCTCAGTTGTTGTATCGTTCTGTCTGATTAAATACTCAGAATTAAAAACAGTGTGTCCCTCTCCTCTCTGGGCGTTCTTATCTCCTCTGCGGTGTAATAAATGGTGAGATAGCTCTCAGCGTTTACACCACCTGATTAAACAATAGCTGACTGTTGTTTGTCACCGGAGCCGTTAAAAGCCGAAGCCTAATGCACTTCTCGAGGACTCACAACAACCCGTGCACGCTTCACGCTCCAGCAGCACTTGTAGCCTTTTCCTCTGCTGTCAGCTGTTCCAATTAAATTACAGGGTAGAGCAGAGCAGCTGAATAATACATGACGAGCGTCCCTGCAGCACTCACCTTTTAATTCAGCTTTTCATTGTCCATGCACTCACTTTATTACTGCCTTATTTCCTTAAACACACACTTTCATTTCTGCACTTTTAAGAATAAAGATAACTTGGTATTTTAAGGACATTATGCAGAAAGGAGGTCTGTTACATTAGAGTGTTATTAAGGAGGCTTTAATGGAGCTGTTCAGGAATCAGCAGGTGGCAGATAGAGTTTCTCCTGCAGTGAAAGTCCTCCACGTGTTCCCTAATGACCTTATCTTCCCCTCAGAGTTTATATTAATCCTTTCCTCTACTTCCATTTTAACCTGATGTTTAGCTAACCGTCTCTCCCTTGCCTCCACAGCACCCTTTTGTGCGGTCGGTGACGTCGAACCGTCCTCTGCGGGAGCTGGTGGCCGAGGCCAAGGCTGAGGTCATGGAGGAAATCGAGGACAATAGAGAGGAAGGCGAGGAGGACGACGCCATGGAGCTCACTGTGGTACTGAACCTGCATCTTGTTTTTCTGTCCTTTCATTTTCACCTCCGTCATTGTTTGTGTCTAAAAACAGAGAGAGGGGGGAGTCCCCGATCTGTCAGCGGCTTTACTTTGTAAGGCGTGAATACGAGTGTGATAGGTCAGAAACGGGACGGTTACTTGTCTTATAAGAGGAGTGACTTTATATTACTATATAATGAAGGACCCTGCACATGTCCAAATGGGGTCCTTATTCAGCATGGATCAAAAATTACTCACTGGAGCTTTAAAGGACTCAGAAAGAAAAGTTTTACCAAAGCTACAAATCAGATAAATCAATCTCTATTTTTATGATGCCAAATCACAACAAATGTTCTCCTCAGACTCTTACCAAACAGAGCCGGTCTAGACCGTACTCTATGTTCTATTATCAACAAAGACCCAACATCAAGACCGGATCAGATCCAGTCCCATCTTCCAGACAGGACTCAGTCTGATCTCATCTTAATCCACCATGAGCAGAGCACTTTGCAGCATTTAGCAAGTTACAGTGGCAAGGACAAACTTCCTTTAACAGGCAGAGACCTCCAGCAGGACCAGACTCATGTTAGACACACATCTGCTGAGACCGTGTTGGAGAGAGGGATAGAGGGAGGTGAAGAGAGAGAGAGAGAGATGATAGTGGGGAGACGGATAGTAGTAGTTGTAGCAGCTGGAGTCTGGACCACGTCCACAGCAGCAGAGATCCAGAGGAACCTACGAGACAAGGGAGCTCAGGGACTCCAGAAAGGTCTATGGTTAGTAACTTTAATGGGACAGGAAGAGTTAAAGTGAGAGACAGGCAGAGAGAGGAGAGAGAGGGAAAGACAGGATCCCAGTGTGTCAGTCTAAGCCTATAGCAGCAGAACTAAGACCTGGTCCAAGCCTGATCCAGCTCTAACTATAAGCTTTATCAAAAAGGAAAGTTTGAAGCCTACTCTTAAAAGTAGAGAGGGTGTCTGCCTCCCGGACCCTGACTGGTAGATGATTCCAAAGGAGAGGGGCCTGATAACTGAAGGCTCTACCTCCCATACTACTTTTAGAGACTTTAGATACGATGAGCAGGCCTGCATGTTGGGAGCGTAGTGTTCTAGAGTCTGGTACGTCCACAGCAGCAGAGATCAAGAGGAACCTACGAGACAAGGGAGCTCAGGGACTCCAGAAAGGTCTATGGTTAGTAACTTTAATGGGACAGGAAGAGTTAAAGTGAGAGACAGGCAGAGAGAGGAGAGAGAGGGAAAGACAGGATCCCAGTGTGTCAGTCTAAGCCTATAGCAGCAGAACTAAGAACTTCTTTAACAGGCAGAAACCTCGAGCAGAACCAGACCAGAGAGAGATGATAGTGGTGAGATGGATAGTAGTAGTTGTAGCAGCTTCCTCTGCAGAAGCCCCCCCCCGCCCCTGTCCAAGAACAGTCGAGTCATTCCTGCAGACTTCATGCATAAATCCTGCGGGTTGTAAAAGAGTAGAAAGTGACAAAGCACACAAGTGTCTGACTCGTGCAAAAACAAAGGAACAGAAACAGGAATCCTGACGGGGTTAAATATAAGTGCTGCCCTCCTCCTACAGAGACCCTGCCCCCCCCTCACGACCCCTCATGGAGTAAATGATTGAAGCCTGGACATTGTTCCTTTTGCTATAATGTGACCCTGAACTAAAGACAGACAGAGTGCACCATGCCCTCGTGATGGAGGAGCCTAGAACCGCTCTCTCTGACAGGAAGTGTGACCTAACAAACGCGTCGGTCATGTGTTAAATATGGATGTTTTTCTCTCTCCATGAAGATGAATAGTTGACCTCTCATCGCTTCCTCCCTTTATGTCGGCAATTGGCGTGATGACATCGTGAATAACTCCAGAGATGTGACAGAGCAGTTTGAAACGTGGCCAAGCTTTTTATTTCTGCAGGAGGATTCTCTGTGAGCTCTAAAACTGAAGGATTCAGTTTGACTAAATAGAAGGAGCGACTTCCCTAAAGGGTTCTGCTTTAGGAAGCACAACCTGTGACTCATCATTTCCTGTTTATCACAAGTTTTCCCAGTTATTAAAACTCAGCAAACAATGAGTCCAAACACTGAAACACACATTCACTGCAGTCTAGATTTATGCATTACAAGACAAACTATAACTTCAGTCTCATTGTGTGTCCAAATCTGACTCTTCTGAGCCCTGAGCTCAGTTTAGCTGTGATGTCTTTACAGTTTTGAGGACAGGGACACTCCTTCACCCACGCAGCATTATTTTGACACGAACAGAAACAACGCCTTGAAAAGCAGCCAAGCTTTTACTGCAGCGTTTATCTCCTCCTCTATATCACACGCAGGCAGACGGAGATGTTTGCAGAGACATTAGAGAGGCTGAACCCGGCCGTAAAGACGTCTGATGGGTTTGTTTACCTCTGGAGGAAGACACCAGAGTGTGAGGGAGAGGTGTGCACGAAACTCTGAAGTCACATGTGCAGATTTCAGTCACGTCACCAAAATAAAGATGCAAAGAGAGCACAGTAGGAAAATGGAACTGCAGCTTGTTAATCGTCCATCTCTTCAGAATAAGGCGTATTTATATCACTGAACTTCATGTTGGTGATGTTTACATTGATCTAAAGAAGAATCCTTCCCTTCACACCGCCTCCAGGATGAAATCCTCTAAAAGGACAGACAGATAAATGTGTTCAGGATCCGGTGGGGTCAGTGATGCTGCAGTCTGAGGGCTGGAGGGTGAGGAACTCTTCCTCATCAGAGCGAAGGTGACTGATATCATTCATGCAGACGTGTTAAACCGTCTCTACAAGCCTCCACACTAAATATGAACCTTCTCCTCACCTCACCTCAGACCACTTTATCTCCAGACCTTCAGGATCAAAGAGTCCGGCTGTGGAAACAGACTTCATTACTAAGCTAGCGTTAGCTGGTTAGCTAGCGGTGTCAACAAGCTAAATATGAACCTTCTCCTCACCTCACCTCAGACCACTTTATCTCCAGACCGTCAGGATCAAAGAGTCCGGCTGTGGAAACAGAGACCTTATCACTGAGCTAGCATTAGCTGGTTAGCTAGCGGTGTCAACAAGCTAGCTAGCTGGAGTTGTTTCCATCAGTCCACGCACAACGACATCGACTAAACACACATGAATTAAAATCTGTGTTTACTTCAATTCACCGTTAATGAAACGATACTACTTTTAGAGATTTTAGGTACGATGAGCAGGCCTGCATGTTGGGAGCGTAGAGTTCTAGAGGGGTAACAGGGCACTATGAGCTCTTTAAGATACGAGGGTGTCTGATTTTTAAGGGCTTTGTAGGTTAAAAGAAGGATTTTAAATTCTATTCTACATTTTATTGGGAGTCAGTGTAGAGAAGCTAACACTGGAGAGATGTGCTCTCTCTTCCTAGTTCTAGTCAGGACTCGAGCTGCGGCGTTTTGAACTAGCTGAAGAATCTTTAGAGACTTATTGGGGCAGCCTGATAAGAGGGAGTTACAGTAATCTAACCTGGAGGGAACAAATGCATGGACTAGTTTTTCTGCGTCGCTCTGAGACAGGAAGTGTCTAATTTTAGAAATATTGCGCAAGAGAAAATAGGCTGACTTTGAGATTTGCTGAATTTGGGACTTGAAGGATAAATCTTGATCAAATAAGACTCCTAGATTCCTAGCAGAGGTGCTGGATGCCAGACTAATGCCGTCTAAGGTACTTATATTATTAGAAAAGGTCTCTGA
>NC_048276.1:787417-835105 GCF_009762535.1 Notolabrus celidotus | reverse complement strand
AGAGAGAGAGAGAGAGAGAGAGAGAGAGAGAGAGAGAGAGAGAGAGAGAGAGAGAGTTGCAGCCAACTCACCGGCTATTAAGCAGAGTAAAGAAAGGAGTCTGCAGGAATAATAATGACACTGATGTCATCACCTTCTGAATGTAGAGGGTATAGCCAAACACCAGTTAATGTTAATCTGGCTAGAGTAGCACCATGCACTCTTTCTGGCACTGCAAAAAAAAGTTCCTGTCCTGCACTTAAAATAAGTTCTTCCTCAGCCTGTAGTTCAGCTTTGTCAGTGAAAGGAAGTGCTGGAAGGAGGAGTCTTTAAGATCTAATCAATCAATCATTCAGCTCATGCTTCTGTTGTCCAATTTATTTCCTGAGACTTAAAGGAAATGACTTGAGCGAGGAGGACAAACTTCCTCACTAAAGTGTGCTGTTGAGTGTGTGTCTCTGTGTGTCTGTGTCTGTGTGTGTGAGGGAGAGTCAGAGAGGTGAGGGAGTGATGGGGGAAGCGAGTAATTGCGGTGGTCTCGTGGCTCCTATTCACACCACAGACTTAATCCTCCTCTAATCCCCCTCTTTCCCTCTCCCACTGTGCGGCGCCGAGAGGGGGGTTTATGGGGGTCTCCCGCTCTCCTCATGCATTAAGGATGAGAGTGAGGAGATTAAATATAAATGTGCAAGAGTTCCTTCAGCTGTACAACTCTATCATGTCAACCAGCCGGCACAATCATGGAAGGATCAAGCCGGCTGAAAATGTAGTGCTGCCATAACAGCAGACACTCAGAGGGTCTGATTAATGTCACAGAAATTAATCTCTAATCCAACATAACAAGGAAAGATATCAAACAAAGAGAGGCGCAGCAGCTGAGACCGGTCCAGATCCAAACAGGGAGGGATGTTGGAACAGAGACCTTCACCACATAAAGGAATAACAGTCAAAGGACAAAGAAGAAGACTGCAGGGCCGGGGAAAGATAATGCTTCCAGTGAATACTGCTCTGCATTTTACCTAACAGCTTATTTCATGTCTGTGTTTGTCTTTCTTAGACCTCCTTCAGTACCTGAAAGCAAAACACCCCAGTTAAGACCTATTAGAAGGACATCTTCCTCTTCCTCCTCTCTCTCTTCCTCCTCTCTCTCTTCCTCCCTCATTGCCTCCATCCTAACATTGAGATTAACTAGCTGTGGGCTGCAGAGCTCTGTTCCCTCCATTTCCTCGCTGATAAAACGGGCAATAAAGCTCAAACTGGCCGTTTGCCTACACAGACAAGAGACCGGCTCTCCCAGAGGAAATTTACTGCTGGGATAATCTTTGTTACACTGAAAGTCAATGTGTAGGGAGATGTTTAGGGCAACCCTGAAGAATTTAATGGATGATGCCTGGTCTGTGTTTGGGGTAATAAGCTGGGATGAGTTGGTTAAGGTTCCCAGAAGAGGCAGAGCTGGGAATAAGACAGGATGATCGGACAAACTTCACCTTGAGTTATGTTCTACATTCATTAATAGCTGATCTAATCAAGTGTTGTTTAAGTGCACACTTCATTCAAAGACCGGGACCTGAGGATTCACCAAATCCCTGCTAATCACAGAGCCATCGACACCAAGAGATCCCCACACTACCAAACAAACAGAGATAAGCTAATAGAGGTTGATAAGAAGATTAATCAAAAGAGATGGAGCATGACGAAGACGTAAACAGTGCGATGAAGAGAAACAGAAGACGAGCGAGAGCGGCACATGGAGACGAATAATAAAGAAGACAAAGACTTATCAGAGTAATTAGAGACGATGTGATGAGGCTGATGAATCTAGATGAGGAGGATAATTAAAGCGGGTTCAACAAACAATGACACAAACAAAGCTCCATGAATATTTTAGGAGATAACAAACTGTAACAGCATCAGAGAGGAAGAGTCATTCCTCAGGAGCTTTAAATGAGTGTCTTCTGAGAACTCCAAACTCAGTGGGTGCATTAATGTAAATCTTTGTTTATGTGAAGGTAGATGAACTCAAAGGGATTTAATGCACATCTGAGTTTGTCATGGAGGACTGATATGTGATGCAATTTGAACAACAGCTCTTCAACACTTAACTGTATAAAACACATAATTCCATCTTGCCACTCCTATGATTACAACTCAAAGGGACTGAGTCTGACACCCTGACCTGTTTCTGCAGAGTTAAATGTGCACAGGCTCTGGAGGTTCATGGAGGACGCATGCACCATGCATACCTCCACAGCTGAGTAAACAGAGGCAGGGCTGTGGAGGAGGGTGAGGTCAGCGGCAGGGTGTCTGACATGAACCAGGTCGGCCTGTAGATGTCAGCAGTGTCAGTTACCTTGAGATGACTCCAAGCCAACAGACACAACCATTAACACCTCAGCGTGTTTTAATGAAGAGGTTTTTATTCTTTTCCAGGCAGGATTTTATTATTTCATTTAACATTTTTATATTTTTCATATTTCAGATTTTTTTTTTAATTGTTTAATTATTTTATCTTTTGCTGTTTTTATTCTTCGTACATCATTTTGTTTCCTTTTATTTGTCTTCCTATTATTATTGTTATTAATATTATTTGTAAGCATTATTATTATAAATGTTATTATTATTTATTAAATTGATTATTTTATTTGTGAGTATTATTTGTTTTATTTTTGTGATTATCATTACTATTATTTATAATTGTTATTATTATTATCATTATTATTTGTTATCATTATTATCACTATTTGTTATATAGATATTTATTATTATTATTATTATTTATGTTTTAATTTTTACTACTGTTTTGTTATTATAATTTTTTGTTGTAATTATTATCCTTTTTTAAATTATATTTATTGTATTTTTTTATAATTATTATTTTTATTATTATTATTATTTATTATTATTATTATTATTATTGTTATTATTATTATTGTTATTGTTATTATTATTAGTTGCAATCAATATTATTATTTTTTTATTATTAATAAGCACTGAATGACAGTAAATACGAGCATGTTTAAAGGTGACATATCATGCAAAATGGACTTTTTAATGGTTCTCTCCCTGAAATATGTGTCCCTGTCTACAAACCCCCCGAGAATGAAAAGAATCCATTCTGCCCCTGTTCTGATTTCTCCACCTTTCTGTAAATGTGTGTGAAACGAGCCGTTTCAGACTTCAGTGTTTTTGTTACGTAACAACAATATCCGGTCTGTCACGGAGTCAGAGCTCGGAGCTTGTTCAGCCCATAGACTGTATAAAATACAACTCAACCCCTCCTCTGTTTTTCATTCCCTGCACACATGTGTGCTAACAAGGAGCTTAGGAGGGAGGCATGCTAGTTGTAGGCTGTCTTAATAAACACAAAGGTCGGTTTGACTCCCCACGTCTGCAGATTTGAAGATCTAGTGGATGATTTTTATTTTTCATGGATAAGTGCTAGCGCTAGTTAGCATAGCCACATAGCTATATGTTCGTAGCTGTAGCTGTAGCTGTAGCTGTAGCTGTAGCTGTAGCTGTAGCTGTAGCTGTAGCTGTAGCTGTGTACCAAGACACACGTCGACATACTGACAAATAAAACAACAAGAAACACTAAATCTGTGACCAATCCTTCAGAAAGGTCCTGCTGCCTTTCTGGCAGAGGTCGGTTTGACTCCCCACGTCTGCAGATTTGAAGATCTAGTGGATGATTTTTATTTATCATGGATAAGTGCTAGCGCTAGTTAGCATAGCCACATAGCTACATGTTCGTAGCTGTGTACCAAGACACACGTCTACATGCTGACAAATAAAACAACAAGAAACACTAAATCTGTGACCAATGGTTCAGAAAGGTCCTGCTGCAGGCGCCTCTCCGTCAGGATCAGATTCAGAGGGTTGAAGTAACGCGATCTCTGAGCAGCCGTGTATATTCAGCCAACATGTAAACATTAGATCAACGTGCTGGAGAGCCGAGGCACATCCACTTCCTGAGGGGGCGTGGTCAGAGAGAAAACAGAGTGTTCTGATGAGGACTGAAGAAGAGGACTTTTCAGGCAGACCAAAATCTGATTTCAAAGTGTTTTTTTTGAGCATAAACTTTAAAGACATGTTTTGGGGACCTCTTAGACCAATATATGTTGATGAAAAAAGCGTGATATGTCCCCTTTAATTTTCTGAATCAATACAGGTGCCATTTTAAAAAAAAAAGTACTCTTAATTTTTGCAGGTGTAGGTGCAAAATGTCCAATTTACAATGTATTTAAGGCGCCAAGTTTTACTATTTTTTGCTGATTCAACCGCCAAGAGACTTTGAGTGACGAGAAGTGAGATAACACTTCATGTTTTCATTGAAACAGCTGACTACGTGTTGATTTATGTAGCTTACAGCAGGCTGTTACAGAAGCATCAGTTCACCTCCACACAGAGACACAATGGAGCTTCAGTCTTAGAATAAAAATAACAAACTTTGTGATTGAATCTGGATTGTGTTGGTGTTTTCATGTTTCCTGAGTCTCCTTGAATTGTCTTCTTCAGCTAGCCTCATCGCCTCATTTGATTATCGACTCTCTCTCCATTCATCCTCTCATCACGGCCTCCCGTCTCTTATTCACTCTCACGCTCAGTCGCTTTCTCTCTCCAGCCTTCAACACCCTCCGTCTGTTCTTCTGTTCTGCATCTCTCTCTCTCTCCGGCCTTGATCAAACCCCTGGTTTCTGCACCAGCACGCAATTCTGCATCAAAGAGTGCAGAGTGAGGGCCGAATCGACCGCAGGTATTCTCATCAGACTGGCCAGGTGAGGACACTGGCTCTGCTGTCTGGAGTGACACACACACACAAACACACACACACATTCTGAAGGTCCAGATTTAGCCTGGAGCTGCAGCAAGCTTTGATCAATGGAGGCCACTTTGGGCTCAGACCAGGAAGGTGATGATGTCGGGAAAAACACACACTCATCGCTGATCCAGAGAGGATGACAAACGCTAAAGACAGCCCATAATAACATGCAGGGATCCAAATATACAACATGGAGTTATTACAACCAATGCACAGAAAGAGAGGACTGCATCTGAACTCCTCTATGGGCTTCATTCAAGAAAGCACACCCTGAGCTTATTGAAGAGGCTCCACACACACACACACACGCACACACACACACACACACACAGTCACACACACTCGCTCTATTACTGGAAAGTGCACAGACGGCTGGATTAAGATACAGTGCAGAGAGACAGATGGAGGCTGGGAGAAAAGAAAGGGAACCTGAAGTGAATATGACAGAAAGAGAATGAATGTGTGCATGTGTGTGTGTGAGTGTGTGTGTGTGTGTGTGAGTGTGTGTGTGTGTATATGTGTGTGTCTGTGTGTGCTAAAGGTATATAATAAAGATAGGACTGACAGTGAGGAGGTGAAATGAGGATGAAGAGAAAGAGACTCAAATATTATCTAAAGAATTCATTCCTCCTCGGTCCAGACGGCCGTATCTCTGACACCACGGCAGCATGACGCTCTGCTTCTTTGTGTGTGTGTGTGTGTGTGTGTGTGTGTGTGTGTGTGTGTGTGTGTGTGTGTGTGTGTGTGTTTGTAAAGGGGACGTGTAATGAATTGAAGTTGAAATCAGAGGTGACAACAGTAAAGGCAGACTTGTATCAGAGAGAGGGAAGGAGAGAGAGGGAAGGAGAGAGAGGGAAGGAGAGAGAGAGTCGGGACCACAGGAAGAGATGGACTCAAGAATACCTTTAAGAATTCAAACACTCTCCTCCCTCTCTCTCTTTACTCGACCTCCGTCTCACGCCAGCTCTGCTTAATTGCTGTGAACAAGTCACCCAAAGAGAGAGCTGCTGCTGCTGCTCTCTATCAAACAGGAGTTGAAGCAGGAGTTGGAAGAAAGAGGAAAAGTGTGCGAGCAGAGAAATGTCAAAGTCAGTCCCCCTCTCTGACTCACTGCTGGTCACCATGAGAGGAACGCAGCTCTTCACCTTCACCTTGTGGATGACTCTCTCGTGCAGAATGAGCACAGGTAAAGGTAGACACAGGAGAGGTGGAGAGAGAGAGAGGTAGAACATCCTACATTTAAGAGGATCTCTCTTGGATCATACATCCGGCATACACCTGCCATAAGTTGTAGTTGAGTTCTGCGATGGTTCACACACGTAGAGCTGTGTGTCTGCGTGTGTGTGAGTGTGTGAAGCCTTGGAGCCCTCACTCAGTGTCAAACAGCAGAGCCTCTGAAACAGAAGCTGAAGCCAGCATGTCAGAGTCTGCTGGTGTTGAATTCAGTGAAGTTCAAAATGTGACGTTTTTGAAAGCACTGCAGTCAATAAGTGTGACTTCCTGTAAAGAGCAGAGACTGTGTTCCTTCTGGTTTCACTCCTCTGACTCTCTCCACGGCTCATCATGTTCTTACAAAGAGAGACTGCAGAGTTTGTAATAACACACACCTTTTTTAATCACCAATAAAGAGCATCTCATTTCAACACATATTCATCGTCAGTAATGGACGGCAGCCTTTTTATACACTTTGTAGGAGTTATCACGCTGCTGCACGCTTTGCACAAGTGGACAGTGGCGGTTCTAGACCAATTTTACTGGGGGGGCCAGGCTGGGGCCAAGGGTGTTGTCAGAGGGACACATTCAACCCTGACAAAAGAGACTGAGAAGGGCGAGGACCGGCTGAGAACAAACTGGCCAAACATCAGTGCATCCCTTTATACTAGACATATAGACTACTGTGTACTAGACATCAGTGCATCACTATATTACTAGATCAACATGCAGACTGACAGCAGCTGTTTGGATGTTTACACTCAACATGACTCCCTTAGTGCTTCAAGGGACTGGAACCAAGTGCCACCATCATGAGTTCCTCCTGTAACATTGGAGTGATACCGAAGCTTCTGTTATTGTATAATATTATTTTGGTGTGGAGGGGGGCTAAAGGGGGGTCCAGGTTCAGTTTTACAGGGGCACTGGCCTCTCTTGGCCCCTCCCCAAAACCCCCACTGCAAGTGGACTATAGTTGGGCATAAGTTATGAAAAAAAAACATTGATAGTTTATAGTTTGAGGCATTTTGATACGTCAGGAAAACACTAGCATCCTTGATCCTTGATGAGATAGCCTCACACTTTCAGGATTGGTTTCTAGAAAAACACTTTTTATTTTGATGTTTTTTTATATATATTGAAACTGTTTTTATTGACAGTGATGATTTAAAAACACCGTCGGTAAAGTGGTTTCAGAGCGTCATACACAGACGCTTCAGTCCATGTTGCAGCGGTCACAGGTTCGACTCCCGGCCTCAACCATCCACTGCACGTCCTCCCCCGCGCTCTCTACTCCCCACATTTCTTCTCCTTCTTCAGCTATCCTATCGTTAGGTAATCTCAATCTTATCTTGCAACATAATGGGGGCGGCTGTGGATCAGTGGGTAGAGCCGGTCGTCTGTCAATCTGAAGGTTGGCGGTTCAATCCCAGCTCTGGCAGTCACATGCCGAAGTGTCCTTGAGTAAGACACTGAACCCTGAGTTACTCTGAGTTGAATGTGAATGAATGAGATTAGCTTACACTGATGGTCCCTTACTGTAGCAGCCTCTACCATCAGTGTGTGAATGGGTGAATGTGACAAAAGACCACTTTGAGTGGTCAGACAGACTAGAGCAGTGCTATAAGTACAAGTCCTTTTAAAGTAAACACTGAGTTAAATAAAGAGATAAGACGGGTCACATTAAAGGCACCATGTTGCATTATGGGAAGTGTAGGATCATGACTTCCTCTGGTTTGTCTCAACCTCTGCTGTTTTCATTTTAATGGTTATTTCTAACCTGATGGAGTCCTGGAGGACTCATGTCAGAGTCAGTGTCGGGTTCACGGCAGGTTGAACTCGTCTTAATGTGAACAGAGACAGAAGCTGCTGCTGGTGAAAGCTGCAGCTCGCTGGTTATTTATAGAGAGGTTCCTGTTTTAACAGACGTGTTACAGGGTTGAGCAGTAACTGACATTTAACTGAGCAGCACACGTCTGACAAAAACAAACACACAGCGTATTCATATCTGTGTTTGTCTTCTTCACCGTGCTTTTAAAGGACGGTGTTTAAAATGATCCAGATAAGAGAATCGTTGGAGGATTCTCCATCTCTCAGAAAAAAAAACCCTCTCAGGTGAGATAAAGCTGCATCCTGTGATTTGGCGTGCGCCGGTGTTAGAGGTACAAAGTTCAACGATCATTGGCTGGCAGCTCTTCAGCCGAGGAGAGATAGAGAGCGGCTGGCGAGCCTCTCTATCGGGTACAGCAGCCCATTAGCTGGCAGCGTCCCCGCTCTGCTGTGCCAGTGTTGTGACAGACGGGACGCTGAATGGCACTGTCACCAACGCTGCCAAAGGCCCTGTGACTTTTGCCCCAGATGTCTGAGAGTGATGAAGGACAGAGACGCAGCGAGGGAGCGGAGGATGGAAAGATAAACAAAGGACGTCAACAGAAAGAGAAGGAGGGATGTTTCTGTGTGTGTTCATTTCACGAGTGATAAGTCACTGACAATTATCAAATGAAACACGGGGAACAAGTGTCAGAGGATGACTCTATCCTGAATCAGAAAACAGAAACAGAGCGGCTTCATGAATCCAAACATCTCATTACATCAAAATAACAGAGACAGGAGAAACTTTAAGAGTTTGAGTGAGGGACGAGCTGCAAAGTCAAGAGTTATACCCGACAATCAAGACCAGTATCTGGTCTCAAATCAAGTCTCACTACTCCAAGTTATTGTTTGTTTGTCTGCTGATGTGCAATGACAGATGAATCTTGTATCATGCTTCAGAACCAGTGAAGTCATCTGTGATTTAATCCAGCGTTCAGAGGAAACCTTCACGGTTTTTGATTCAATCTAAAGTCATCACATGAGCAACTGCAGACTATTTTGACCCTGGACTTCCACCAGACCCGTGTCCCGTGTTTCTGATCCCCTGCGGTCCAGCTCCGTGCTCTCTCGTCCGTCAACACCCACCGGTTGTGTTTTCAGAACGCAGCATGGAGCAGGACCTCCAGGCAGCTGGAGTCATGTGACCGAGAGGAAGTTTCAGGTGTGACTCCTCAACCAAAGAAAGACTAAATGAGCTCTGATATGTAGGTACAGTGTGTGATAGCTCCTGATGGCGATCCAGATTATCTCTGGAGCAGGACCTCCGGACAGCTGGAGTCATGTGACCGAGGTTTCCCCCTTCTGTAATCCCTGAATCAAGGATTCTCCTCCTCCTCCTCTCCTCATCCATGTTGTCTTTCTGGTCCTCTGAAAACCTCTGACCTGTTGACTCCAGGCCTGGCTCCGCTCATCATGACTTTGGTTTGTTGTTGTAGTTAAGTGAAATACGATCTGGTGATAACACAGAGTGTTTTATTCTGAAAATTAACCGGATGTTTTCATTTGGTTTTGGTGAAACCTGACTTCCTGTCCCGCTCCATCTGCTCTGTTGAGATTGATGCGTTGTGGAAGTCTTGTGTATCTGACCCGGAGGACTTCGACCTGCTGGATCAGAGACGCAGCCGGAATGCAATGGAGCGGATCCAGTGGAAGTTAACACATTGACTAGAATAGAAACCAATCAGAGATCCGGAGCTGCGACGGATCAGAGACGGATCTGCTGGAATTTGGCTGTAAGTCTCAGAGTGAGGACGTTTGAGTTTGTTAAATCCCTGCTGTATAACTATCTTTATAAAGATCTCATATTGCCTGAAGCTCCAGTCCTCTCCTCCCTGCATCAGAATAAATCTAACCCAGCTGTAAACTGTCTGCGGCGGCGGCTTGTTCATGCCACACAGACTTAACCACTCCTTCAGCGGCGTGTTGGCGGCGGCTCACACAGTGAAGAAGGTAATTAGTATGGGTCAGCACCCCTGCAGAGTCAAGTGTTCTCCTCTGGAGGACTGAAGAGGTCTGACTGTATTACAGCCTGGAGTTACTGCAAATACCTCCCAGTCGGTTTCTAAAGAGAGCATTTGTGTGTGTGTGTGTGTGTGTGTGTGTGTGTGTGGTAGCAGATGGCGGTTGTTGCCAAACAGTGGAACATGTTTCTGAAAGTAATATTCAACCTGTCGCAGACCGTCTGCCCTGTTCCCCGGCTTGTTTAACACCTGGACCTGCTGAATCTAAAACCTGCTGTGAGCTGCAAGTTTGAAACGCAGGAGGACGGTTATAGGGAGAGAGAGAGAAAGAACCAGGAACACTTTAAAAGACAGTAAAGTCTTCCTCCTGTAAGAGTCATTACACTGGAAGAGGTGCCAAACATCGCTCCTAGATCCCTCGAGGTGGAGATTAAAAAAATGGGATTTATTTTCAGCTGTTTCAGCGCGCTCTCTCTCTCCTCCTCTCTCCCCTCATTCATCTTTCTCTCACACACACACCCGCTCCATCTTCTGCATCCCCTCCTTTATCTTCCTGCTCAGGGAGACGTGTGTGAATACATCTCCACGCTCAGTTAAAGATCTATAGGGGATTTTGATGAAGCTGATTTGATGATAATTAATTTGAAGGCACCGAGTGTGTGAAGGAGTTACTGCAGCTTTTTAAACGCCTCTGAATTGGCCTCGTGTGTTTACAAGCTTAAATATGCAACTTATGGGAATTATGAACGATATCAGGAGGAGGGAAGGTTTTCATCTGACTTTGTTACAAATCTGTGATAGTGTAGACGCTTTATAACAGAACAGACTCAGTCAAACTCAATGTCAGGCCTTTGTTTTGTTCTCTGTATGTGTGTATGTGTGTTTGCACAGGAAGCTGCGAGGCGTCTCTGTGCAGGCCCCTGAGGAAGGTGGGCCACGGCCAGGTCTGCCGGATACAGGAGGGAAAGCCAAACACTCGGCTACAACGACTTTTGTATGCACACACATATATCACACACACACTCGTGCACAGAAACACACACACACACACACACTTCTCTGTACCTCCCGGCTCCCCTCTGTTAACAGATGCTTCCTGCTCTCCACACTACTTCACACACAGAAACACGAGCGTGCAGCGAGTCCCTGGCACCCCTACAGGTTGACCCAGGGGCCAGGTGCAGGGGCGGGCCCCACCCTCTGGTTCTCCTGCGGTGCTTGGTGTTAATGTTGGCTCCGGTTCCACTCTGCCGGCCCCGCTCACCTCAGGTCCAGACAGCGAGACCACAATTTTCTGAACCCACGGCTGGACAGGAAATTAAGTTTGAGCGCCCGGCAGCCCAACACCAAACCTGAACTCCAACGTCTGTCACGCACTCTTAATATTTCAGCATCAAAACAAAGCCGTGAGAACACACGGGAGGAGAGCGGCGTTTTTCGTTTCTGACATGATTGAAAAAGAGAATCTGTTCTGTTTGAATTCAAAATCATGAGGCTGCTTTTACTGTCCACGTCCCGCTCTGCTGCAGAGACGTCTCACAGCCGACGGGCGATAGATGAGCATCAGTATTTAAAATGATTCAGCTTATAGTTAGAGCTGGATCAGGCTTGGACCAGGTCTTAGTTATGCTGCTATAGGCTTAGACTGACACACTGGGATCCTGTCTTTCCCTCTCTCTCCTCTCTCTGCCTGTCTCTCACTTTAACTCTTCCTGTCCCATTAAAGTTACTAACCATAGACCTTTCTGGAGTCCCTGAGCTCCCTTGTCTCGTAGGTTCCTCTGGATCTCTGCTGTAGATTCCTTTTTTGGGGTCTGTTATTCATCCTTTCTTTCTTTCTTTCTTTCTTTCTTTCTTTCTTTCTTTCTTTCTTTCTTTCTTTCTTTCTTTCTTTCTTTCTTTCTTCTTTCTTTCTTTCCTTCTTTCTTTAATTCCTTCTTTCTTTCTTTAATACCTTCTTTCTTTCTTTCTTTCTTTCTTTCTTGAATTCCTTCTTTCTTTCTTTCTTTCTTTCTTTCTTTATGTCTCCTTTTCTTTTCTTGTCCTTTCCTTCATCATTTCTTCTCCTCTTTTTCTTTCTTCTGGTCTCCCTCTCTTCTCTCTTTTCATAGACCTTTCTGGAGTCCCTGAGCTCCCTTGTCTCGTAGGTTCCTCTGGATCTCTGCTGCTGTGGACGTGGTCCAGACTCCAGCTGCTACAACTACTACTATCCGTCTCCCCACTATCATCTCTCTCTCTCTCTTCATCTCCCTCTATCCCTCTCTCCAACACGGTCTCAGCAGATGTGTGTCTAACATGAGTCTGGTCCTGCTGGAGGTTTCTGCCTGTTAAAGGAAGTTTGTCCTTGCCACTGTAACTTGCTAAATGCTGCAAAGTGCTCTGCTCATGGTGGATTAAGATGAGATCAGACTGAGTCCTGTCTGTAAGATGGGACTGGATCTGATCCGGTCTTGGTGTTGGGTCGGTTCTTATGACTTTTGAAGGCAGAGGAAAGAGAATGAACGAGCTCGCACACTGAGAGAACGAGCTGAAGACCCTGAAGACACAACAAGCTGCTCCTCGTGTCTGTGTGTTTTAGCTTATTGAAAATTTAATCTTTCATTAGTGAATTAATTGAATTTAGTGTTTCAGCACAGCCAGAAACCTTCCACTGTGTTACATCTGTTTTCATACCACTCACTCTCTCTCTCTCTCTCTCTCTCTCTCTCTCTCTCTCTCTCTCTCTCTCTCTCTCTCAAATTCACAAAATAACTACTAAACGATTGGCCATCCTCACCAG
Organism: Notolabrus celidotus; assembly: GCF_009762535.1. Taxonomy (NCBI): domain Eukaryota; kingdom Metazoa; phylum Chordata; class Actinopteri; order Labriformes; family Labridae; genus Notolabrus; species Notolabrus celidotus. The sequence goes on along the minus strand of NC_048276.1, from coordinate 822,486 downwards.
TGTGCGTTTATGAATGCCCTTGAAAATGATCCAGTGTGTGTGTGTGTGTGTGTGTGTGTGTGTGTGTGTGTGTGTGTGTGTGCGTGTGTGTGTGTGTGTGTGTGTGTGTGTGTGTGAGGAGGGGATGTGGATCAATAGCAGTGAGATAATGGGAGCGGGGGGAAATTGGGAGGGGTGGGGGTTTGAAATATCAGCACTCAGACGTGGGGGTCGCTGCTCCTGACTGACGGCGCTGTGGTGGGCGGAGCCTGCAGGAACAAAGCGAAGGGGGGGAGCAAATCATGAGTACGAGCTCATGCACTGGATGCACGATGGTGTTGTTGCAGGCGAGCACGCTTCTGTGTGTGTTTATGCATCTGATGGTGTTAACTGCAGCTGAATGGGACGCCTGCAGGGTTGAAGGTCACGTGTGGGTGTGTGTATGAAATCTGATTTATGTGTGTGTGCATAAAGGCTAGAGTGCATCTCCAAATAAGCACCCTCTCACTCTCAGTCCATTTACGTTGACCGGCCCGGGCATGTTAATGTACACAGGGCCTGAGTGGGCTTCTCACTCTGTAATTTCAGCCTATCACAGCTAATGCACAGTAATTACACCATTCAGGATGCAACACTGGATCCTTTATGCCTCTGAACCCTGCTGAGAGTATCAAACAGAGCGGCGTGTTCTCCCAAGTTTGCAGTCAAAAGGATGAAGCATGTGTAATAACTGAGAAACTGACCCGTGTCTGCATGGCTGCATTTTAAACACCAGATGACGGCTGTGTTCCTGCATGTTAAGAACAGACTCAAGGCTGCAAACTCTGTGACATTAAAACACCTGATAGACAAAGACTCCTTCATGGCCACATCCCTGAGATGAAGAGGAGTCACCTTGCTCCTTTAACTGTTCCTGGAAGTAAAGGTTCAGAACTCTACTTTGCATTTACACGCTCAGTGGAAGCGTCCTTGGGTGAGACTCTGCAGCTCCGTGCTTACTCATGGATGAAAAGCTGGTACATGCACGACGTACGATTCTACTGAAATGATGCAGAAAGAAGTTCTCTGCTTCTCAGAACAGAGAAGATTTACCGACATACTCTCTACAAACATGCAGAAGAAGTAGGGGAGGATGTCACGCCTGTTTGGACTCTGAAGCCTGTTTATACTTCTGCGTTGAATCGACGCCATAGCCTGCACAAAGGTCAAAATGTAACTACACGTTGATTCAAGCCCTGTGATTGGTCTGCCAGACAGCATCGTATTTCCTGCATTTACAGCACTTCCTGAATCGCTGTATATTTCATCTCCTCCTCTGTCTCCTCTCTATTCTTCATGTAATCATGTCTGTATGATTAACAGCAACATGTATCAGCTCTAAATGAACAGAACACGCTCTGTTTGCTGTGAAAAAGCAGAGAACTGGAGCGCTGGTGTCCTAGCGGTCTAAGCGCCCCACATACAGAGGCTACAGTCCTCATCGCAGGGGTCGCCTGTTCGATTCCCGGCCGGTCGACCATTTCCTGCATGTCTTCCCCCGCTCTCTGCTCCCCACATTTCCTGTCTCTCTTCAGCTGTCCTATCAAAGAAAGGCAAAAAGGCCCAAAAATATAACTTAAAAAAAAAATAAAAGAGCAGAAAACAGCAGGGCAGGAAACACAACCGAGTATCAGAGGGACCACACTGCCCTCTAGTGTTTTGGAGGAGTACTGCAGAGCGACAGGGACACATTGACGCACAAGTATGTGGAGCTCACGTCTGCGTCGACCACTGCTGTGAAGGGTCGACGCAGAAGTATAAAGCAAAGCTCCTGTGAGGAACGTTCAGTTTGTGGACAAAGCAACGCCTCCTAAGACTTTTGTTATGTTGTTGTTTTTATTTCTTGCAACAGAACGCTGATCTTTGTCTTTGTCAACAGCTCACAAAAAAACCACCTACTGAGATTATCTCACAAGATGTAGAACAACATGTTTCTGAAGTTCATCACTCTGACGCCATCCCTGCAGGAAGCATCAAACATCAGAAAGTACAAATCTGTAGCTTTTAAAGAAGCGTCTGTGTTCATCACAGTCTGTTTCATAACCGCCGAAAAACTCCTCACTGCAGCTTTAATGTCAAGTCTTTCTACATCTGTGAGTCTGCAGAGATCTGATGTTCCATGAGGGCAACACTTTGCAGAGACAGCGTTTGTCTGATTGTTATTCATGTTTAGAAATTGAAACAAGACACACAACATTTTGTGTTTGAGGCGTATTTGCAGCATCTTTTAAAGCTTTAAAGCTAAATCATTCTAAATCCTAAAGATGGATGGAGTCTGTTTCAAGGAACAAAAAGGTTCACACACGATGTTTGTTTGTCTTCTGAAGGAGGGAGTAGTGATTTATGACTAATGGGAGGCTAGTTGGGCAAGGCCTGGCCTAATGCAACCCGTATCGATCTTTATCACCCTTACTTCCTGTGTATATGATATCCTAGACCTCCCTGGGCCATGCTAAAAGCACTCTCTCTCCTCTCTCTCTCTCCTCTCTCTCTCTCCTCTCTCTCTCTCCTCACTCTCTCTCTTCGTGCCCTTATCACCAGCATCTCCTCATCTCTCTGACTCAAAGGCCACCTCACCCCGACACCCTGCGTGAGGCGTGTCAGCCCGTCAATCAGCCCGTATGTGGTCTCCAGGCCGGAGTAAAGCTGCTCAGGCCGACGTGAAGGGGCAGCGGCATTACATCACCCGGCAAAGGTCATCATCCTCTCCGTGCACCGAAATAGTTCAGTCCACATATACAGGTACCAGGGGAGCCACAGAGCAAGTACCTAATGCTCCCTTAATGGGGCCTGCGGTCTGAGGATGCAGATTGGCGATGATTCAAAGTGCTTTTAATGTTTGGCAGTGAACGACGGCGACGATGTTTTGACAACAGAGGATTCTAATAAAGCTTACATAAGAAGATGCAAAGGTTTGTTCCTCTTATTTTCATCACAGAGAGACCAAACCTCATTAACCGTGATCTATCTTTGTTTGCTTTGACTTGTTTACAACTTATTGATGATTCAAAGTGCAATTAACACAACCACACTCCTCCACGCCTTCATAACCTCCAGACCGGACCACCACAACGGCATCCTTTACGGCCTTCCCTCAACTGACCCTCTGCAGAACTCAGCTGCAGGTTACTCACCCACTCCTGACCCAGAGCTCACATCACACCCGTCCTATGGCACCAAGTCCACTTTAAGATCCTTTAATAACCTCGCCCCCTCCTACCTGATGCCGACCTCCTGTCCCCCCATCACCAAGACCAAGCACCGCACCTTGGGGGACATAGTTTTTGCCATCTCTGCCCCGACTCTCTGAACTCTCTCCCTCCAAACATCCTCGACTCTGACTCTCTGATCAACTCTAAACCTCTTCAAAAAAAACTACAACACCTGACCTCTGCTCCCTCCACACCTCTGATCTGTCCTTTATCTGCTCTGCACATCCAGAGAGCTTGCATGTCACCTTTTGTGCAGCAGAAGCAAATCCAGATGTCCTGTTTTGGTCTACAGGAGACTTTATCAAGTGTGTGAGATTCTCCTCATCTAAAGATCAACATGTTCTTTGCAGAGCATCACCAAAAGAAAGCAGAGTTTCAGATTCCAGAGATGGACGAGCCTTTTTGAAATAAAGTGCACAATTTGAGGCACTTCTGTCTCAATCAGAGTCGTATCTCCGTGCAGGAATGGAGCCATAACGCTGAGAGAGGGTCAATAGACTTTACTGAAGAATAATGAATCTCCTTATTCCACTCAATAGAGCTCCAGCTGTTTAATGTAGCTCTCCTATCTGATGAATGGGGCACTGCTAACTGCAGCTTGAGTCAAATATAGCATTCAGCTATTTAAACATAAAGCTGATGGACTGAGTTCAGATCGGTTAAATAATGAAGATGTTTTTTCTCAAACGTCCCCGTCTGCATGTTCATGAGTTACTGCTTCATTACTTTGGTTTCAGGTCCAGGTCTCTGAGGATCCTGCAGGTTAAGAGAGACTTTTATTTGAATATGCCAGACGCTTCGTCTGTCCACCCGTCCATCTGTCTGTCCGGCCTCGCCTTGCCCTTCCAGCCTTGGCTCCGGATCCATCATCCAGCTACCCAAGCCTCCACAGCCCCATATTACTATTCAGCACAGAGCTGGCTCCACACAAACTGTTTACGCCAACGTTCAGCACGGATCATTGATCGCTGAGAAAAGGAGAAGAAAGCAGGAGCCTGGGTCAAACGGAGTCTGGACCTGCTGCACTCTGCCGGGGCCGTCTGCAGGTATCACTGACCTTTAGATCACATGCTGATGCTGCATGCAAATCCCCCGAACAGTAAAGCATGGAGGGTTCCAAGACCACTTTAAGGTTTCCAACGCCTCCACAGAAACCATTGGATAATGTCACTAAGACTGCATCCATGTTTTAAACCGTCTAAAGGTGCATTTGGACCAAGAGTCCCGGGGTCTTTTAGCCCCCAGAACTACTTTCCCCTGAACTAAAAGGTTCCTGGTCCCCCATTGTTGTCTGTGTTTCGACCGCGGGCTGAAGTCCCGGGTAGATTGTGTAAATCAGGCCAGTGATGTATGGAGGGAAAAAAATAAATGCACTACACCACCAGACCAGTAGAGGGCAGTAACACAAAGAGGAATGCCATTCATCACAGATGACACCATAGAAGCAGACGGACAGGCAGGTATCATTCTGAGCAACACAACAGTTAGCCTGTTAGCATGAAGAGACTCAGCTGGTCTGTTTTAGATGGTGCTATATTTCATCACAGATGGATTCACTGAATCAACACGTGAGAGGAGATAAGCACGAGTAGCAAAGACGTTTCAACACGGCTTTAAAATCCTTTTGAACTCAAAAAGCCGTGATCGCAGAGATCGGCCGGTGTTGTGGTTTAAACGGCGACCCTGTTAACTGGAGACTCTCAGCCGGATGCATCCCTCATAAACGTCTTTAGACCATCATTAAATATCTGATGAGGATATTTTGAAATCTTAATAAAAACTAAACTAGTTTGCATTCCCAGGAACTCCCTCTGTGTTTCAACAGCTGTGTAAACTCCACAAACACTGACACGTTCAGCTGAAGGGCTCCAGTTTACAGGGTCACTTTTAAAACCGGAACACCGGGAGGAGAGACGCATTCACGGTGGGCTGAGAGAAGACTACTGTTACAAGCTGCTAAATCAAGAGAATCACAGCTTCTTCTTTTGAAAAGTACACACACATACAAAAAAGATAGAACAAATCAAAACTAATGAAAGAAAGAGAAATCAAGAGAATCACAGATGTGTGTGATGTTATTGTGGACGGAGGGAGGAATAAAAACACTGCGGTTAATCTACCAATCAGACACGTTCAGCATTGTAAGCCCACTCAATTCAACAAACTCTTGCATGCACTCTTAAGTTTGTTGTGGCACCTCTATGGAGAAGCTACAGAGAGGAGAGGAAGCATGCAGCATCTGGAAAGCCACTAAGTGATGTGTGCCATTGGGTGAAGGAGCAAAGAGCAAAGGTCTGAGGAGTGAGGATGCAGATGGTTTAAAAGGAGACGTGTGATTTATAAGACAGGAAGCAGCACGAGTGAGAACACAGCTCAGCAGGGCTGCTACAACTGCAGCATCAAGCTAGCAACAACAACAACAACAAGAGGCCCCATTATTGATGTCTAAATAATAGATGAGGAAGGAGAGAGGGTGAGGGAGGAAGAAGAGATGAACATGGAGTAGTAAATGATGGAAGAAGAAGAAGAAAGAGGAGGAAGAAAGAAGGAAGTTGTAGCTAAGAACAGAAGGATGTGAGATAAAGGAGGAGAGGAGGAGAGGAGGAGAGGAAACATGGGCGAGTCTGGAGAGCTCAGCGGGTCCCGTGTCGGCAGCGTGGAGGGTCAGAGAGTTCAGCAGCAGAACATTTTGACAAGTCCTGCAGCAGCGGGAGGACGTGGACCGAGGAGGATGCTCCACTGGGATGAGCAGGATGTGATTTAAAGGGACAGTTCCCCAATAAACAAGGCACGGTTAAACCAGTAATGTAGGCAACATGTTGAAAGGCTCTTAGATAAACTCAGTCTGTGTTTCTTTAAAGGAGGAGAATCAGGAAGTCTCTTTAAGGTTCTGTGATAAAACTTCCACCAAACTGAGCTTGAGGAGATAAGGCTCACTGAGTGGGTGACATCTTTTAAATCACTTCTTAATGGACGTGCTTTTATGTGACTTCAATTAACTTATTCATTTTCTGATTTATTATTTCATTATTTCCCTTTTCATTTAATTTGAATGTTTTTTCATATTTTCTCTGATGTGATGTCGTCTTCTTCTTTAAACCTTTTTATTACAGGTAACTAAACCCAAGAGTTTCAGCTGAAGAGCATCGACCCAGGAATTTCAAAAAATGCCATTTGGACAGGGATGGAGTTTGTTGAATGTGGTGAGGTAGGTTGTATAAGGTACGATGACAGACGCAAGTACCTAATGATGTCACCGTGAACTCAGCCAGCCAATAGAAAAACTCCATTGCAGTAGTCAGGTTTGGACCTGCAGGTGGCAGTCTCTCTCTGCACACATGTTCAACATTATTTGAGGAATTTTAATACTTTATGCTCAACTACTGGGATCAAGACCCACATAGATTAACAGCACTACTAAATCCCTACATAAATATAGGGGAAAAAGGTGGTTTGGGGTTTAGTTACACTTAAAAGTTTTTTGTTAAACCTCTATAACGATGATTTATTCCCCTTGTTGGTGTGTTCAGTGCTTGTTTATGCCCTAGATAATAGAGTGTACTGTTTTAATCCATAAAAAAATATTTTATATGTTTATTCTAATTTATTTCTTGTACTTCATATCATGTATTTATTTATTTTTATTTGATTTGATTTTAATCTTTTGATATTAAGTTGTATTCCCTCTAAATGTTACCATGGCTGGGGTTGGTGGGGGATTTCTATTAATCAGTATATGTCATCAGTGTGAATTATTACTGATGTAATGGAAAAATTAATAAATAAACTTATATACTGTCTCATCACTTTATTCTGTTTAATCCTTTTTGTTTTTTGCATTGTTAGACTTTCCTCCTCTCCTCTCTGTCTGTTAAATAAACACAGCACAGTGAATCCAGTAATGTAAGCAACATGTTGAAAGGCTCTTAAATAAACTCCGTCTGTGTTTTTAAAGGAGGAAGTCTCTTTAAGGTTCTGTGTTGTTTATTAGAGATGTAAATAAATCCAGCTCGCTGCATCAGGAGAAGAAAGGCCCGCCGGCCCCACGGAGCAGCTCCACTGCCCTACATTCCCCCCGTCTGTCATCTGATGCCAAATCTCCAGCCACAGAGTCAATATTTCAATAACTATCCTCTGACATTAGAGAGAGGAGCAGGAGGCTACGACACGCTGGGAGTGCAGAGCTGCAGTTAAGATGAGCGGTAACAAAGAGAAGAGCATAAATGGTAAAATAAACTGTTTGCTTTCCATAGCAGCTCCGCCCCGAGGGTGACTCTGAGAGCGGGGAGTAAACAGGAGGCTGCTGGCAGTGCAGAGTCCCTGCAGAGAAGTAAAACCAAGAGATCCACATAAATCAAACAAAAGCATCCTGCTGACGACTTCTTCCAGTCACATGATCCCTGAGGCGGTCTGCAGGAAGGTAACCAGGTTAGTTTAAGACCACACGTGCATTAAGAAGGAGAACTGGATGAGCTGCACTGATAGTGACTGAGCTGGTGAATCATTCAAGATCCCTGCAGAGAGGAATATCAACGCCTGAACCAGCACAGGCACAGATTCAAGGGATACCAACTTCTGGAGAGAGTAATTGGCTGCCATGCTCAGAGAGAAGTCAGAGGAACAAAACTCACTGCCTCCCTCACTTCTGTCTCTCCATTCTCTCTCTTTAGCCCTCCATCATCCCTCTCTGTCCTCATCCCTCCATCCCTGAGATCCCTGAATGAATCCACAAAACCTTCTCAGGGAATTGAGAGTCCCTCCTCAGACCACCCTCACACACACACTGCGTCTCACACACACTGCAGTGTTTCATGATTGCTCCTCCTGTATCTCCAGACGGAGCGCGCGCTGCCTAACGGGAGGAGAAAGGGAAAGTTAATTAACCTTTAGCGAAAGGTGGCCTCATCACAGACGCCGACCAATTAGCGACAGACTTCAAACGGGGCGAGCGGGATGAAAACCTGCAGCCTGATGAATGAGCTGAACTCATGCAGCAGTGATGGGCCAGTAATAACACGCGGCTACGAGAGTTCAAGCTCAGCTGCTTCTCATGATGAAAGAAAGACAGCAAACTCTAGTGTTTAACTCTGCTGTAAACTATAATGAGTGAAAAAGTTACAAATGAGGTCACCAGGAGAAAGACTCGACTGAAACCACCGACGTTTATTTCAGTGATGTTCAGTGAAGAGAGAAAGTTCACAGCTTCTAGAAGAAGCATCTATTTCCACCACCAGGAGTCTGAATCACTGCCAGATCCCCGTACGCTGGTTCAGCTCAGCTTACTTTCACCTGGATGTGCCGCCCACCTCCAGCACTCACTTGTTTCCCTGAGTAAAGGAGTGTTTTCATTCAAACCAACAAACAGTATACCTCTGTTTCTAACCTGCACGCATCCATCCCAGCATGCATCTCCTCTCTGTCTCTTAAAGCTGGGGTTGGTAGTCAGATTTAGATCCACTTTTTGTTATACTGGATAAAGGTGACATATCATGCAAAATCAACTTTTTAATGGTTCTCTCCCTGAAATCTGTGTCCCTGTCTACAAACCCCCCAAAAAGTAAAAGAGTCCATTCTGCCCCTGTTCTGATTTCTCCACCTTTCTGTAAATGTGTGCTGAAACCAGCCGTTTCAGTTTTCAGTGTTTTTCATACGTCACAACGCCATCCGGTCTGTAACAGGAAGTCAGAGCTCGGAGCTGGTTCAGCCCATAGACTGTATAAAATACAACTCAACCCCTCCTCCGTTTTTCATTCCCTGCACACATGTGTGCTAACAAGGAGCTTAGGAGGGAGGCATGCTAGTTGTAGGCTGTCTTAATAAACACAAAGGTCGGTTTGACTCCCCACGTCTGCAGATTTGAAGATCTAGTGGATGATTTTTATTTATCATGGAAAAGTGCTAGCGCTAGTTAGCATAGCCACATAGCTACATGTTGGTAGCTGTGTACCAAGACACACGTCGACATGCTGACAAATAAAACAACAATAAACACTAAATCTGTGACCAATGGTTCAGAAAGGTCCTGCTGCAGGCGCCTCTCCGTCAGGATCAGATTCTGGATCAGATTCAGAGGGTTGAAGTAACGCGGGTCTGTGAGCAGCCGTGTATATTCAGCCAACATGTAAACATTAGATCAACGTGCTGGAGAGCCGAGGCCACACCCACTTCATGAGGGGGCGTGGTCAGAGAGAAAACAGACTGTTCTGAGAAGGACTGAAGAAGAGGGCTTTTCAGGCAGACCAAAATCTGATTTCAAAGTGTTTTTTTGAGCATAAACTTTAAAGACATGTTTTGGGGACCTCTTAGACCAATATATGTTGATGAAAAAAGCGTGATATGTCACCTTTAAAATGATCTTTATGTCCTGATGGTAATCAATACATAATGTGTTCTTAAAAAAGTGGTAAAAAAAGCTGCTATCTACAGCCGGAGTAAACCTGGGAAAACACCAACCAATTCCTGCCATCAGGAGCCAAATGATGAAACCAATCAGATCCCGTCCTGCTGTTCTGCCCGCCTCCTGCAGAGCATACATTTCCCCGGCGTTCACTCCTGCCTCTGCTTCCCCTGACTCTACTGACTGCCCCTCTCGCTCCACCTCGGGCCTGTCCCCTCTGACCTGATGAGGGTCTTTGCTCAGGACTGTAGTCCGGATCAGAGTCTAAAAAGCTCTCACCACGGGGGCTCTGACAAGCAAAAAATTAATGACATTTAGTAAGTCCTACAGAAAATGTAGATGTACTGTAGCGTCCGGTCACTGTCGGCCGTGATCACGCCAACCAACAAAGCAACAATCAATGTTTGAATGAATGAAGAACTTCTCCTCTTGTCTCTCCTCTCTCCCGCTCACACACTCTACACCTCTCCTGATGCCTTCACTGACTGTCAACACTGTAGGAATTAAGAACATCTACACTGAACAGGTTTAACAAACAGTAGAGCTGTTACAGTGTTATATATGTGTTATAACTTTTCTCCTGATATCGTGTCACCAGTACAACTGGATAATGCTAGCATGATAGTTGTGAGTGCTAACAGCAGCCATGTTTGTTTGTGTTTTTAACTTTCACTATGAGAATGTTTTGGTGAGGACCGGTTTGGAATCAGTCACCATCATATGGTCATGAATCAGCGGCGCTCGTGCATGTGAGCGGGGGCGTGGATTTGGAGGAGCTCCTCAGGTCTCGGGGGGGGTTAGACGGAGTCATGAGGACATGCTACATTCAAATTCATGCTAGTTTTCCCAGACTACCAACCCTAGCTTTATAGGTTCATTCTGTCATCCTCCTGAATCCTACCACGCCTCGTTTGTCAAAGCACTTCTGTTTTTAAGATGCTATATCAATAAAATGCATTATTATTATTATTATTATTATTACACTTACAAGCAGGTTTATCTATTAAAGCTGCAGGATGTCTGTTCACTACCTCCGCCCTGCAGAAGTGCAGCGCTCAAACTTGCAGTCCCACCACCTCTCCAGCATCCACCTGCAGGCTCCTGCTAGGTTCAGGTTCATTACATCATCACTCCTTAAATTACTGCATCTAATGAATCAAAGAGGAGTGATGAAGTCAGAGCCATGACTCCAACATGAGTCGCCTCCAGTGTTAGTCTGGCTGCATGAGAAGCTCAAGGAGGAACAGTGAAGTGATGAAACCTCAACACAGAGTCACACTGTCATGGACAACCTTCCTTCAGAGATGCACGGTGTGTGTGTTTCAGTGCTCAGCAGTAAGGTTTGACCCGTTACAAGAGAACCAAGATATATGCACGGTAAGGATGACATAACCGATGAGGAGCGATGAAGATGAGTAATAAGGTATTTAAGATGTGAGAGAGCGTTCTGCGAGGAGTTAATGTGTTACAGTACGACGAACATCTTCTCTCTTTATCCCCGTTCATCTCCAGGGGCCTAATTATCACACACACACACACACACACACACACACACACATAATGAAGACAAACATCTCTGAGGCTTTCAGCACTCAGACCGACGCTCCCAAGGAGACAAACACGTCGGGATCTATCCTTCACTCGTTCATCAGATGTGCTGCAGACGGCTTCATGCAAAGTAGATGCTCTTCTTGCATCATCAAGAAGTCATCCAGAGACTCTGTGCGACTACTCTGAGCATGAAAGGGTTAATCATACACACAACTACAGCATCACCAGTCTGCTGCTGAGAGCACACACAGATCATAGAGACACTCTCAGTGATCTACCAGAGATTTATGAAGTGTTTATGATTCATGATCATCAAACTTCAGGATTTTAACAACTTTTAACTTTCTGCAAAATTCTTCAATTTCTTTACACAACATTTTTGAAAGGGTTACATAAAGGTAATATCCTCACTATGCACGGACCTGTCAGATATAAATAGCACCACTGTTTTTTTGGAGACACAAAAGTTAAAAGATTTTAAAAATAGCCTCGGGGGACGGGGGGACGGGGGGACAGATCACCTGAGCTTCAAGACGTTATTTTTGGAGAGCCTTAAAATAATTTGTTGTTTGAAGAGAAAGCAGCGATGCAGCTGAGAGGAGGAACACAAGAAAGAGAGGAGCAAACACAGAGAGAGCTGTGGTAATTTTGGCGGCTATTTTAGATGTAGTCTTAGTCTTAGTCTTTAGACGAACATGCCTGTTAGTGTTAGTCACATTTAAGTCTTTTCAGCTCTTTATTCACCTGATTTTAGAATGTGGAAGTGAAGCTATGACGTCGTTGTGCGGCTTGACAAATATCTCAAAAATTGGGAACATTTCCAAAGTTTGCTGAAAAGTCGGCTTTGAATTAATCAAGCTACCGGCATTTACCATTGACCGGAAGTAAGGAACAGGAAGTGCTTCACAGAATAACAGTTAGCTGCCAGCGACCGTTCAACCGCCAAGAATAAGGTGAATAGTTTGGCTTTAGTCAACGGAAACTCAAAACATGTTAGTCTTTGATTTTTGCAGAAACATCTTCACTCTTTAAATAATTCATGTAGTGGATCAGATATCAGTATCAGGGTTATACCAAGTGTTCAAATCATCAACACTCCTTTAACACTTTCTTTAGTGTAATATCTGAAGTTCAATAATTCAGCCTGGCCCTGCTAAAATGTCAAAAGAACACATTCTCTCTGTGACCACTGTGACTGTATTTTGATTCTCTTGATTCACAGTAAAATGCCATGAAAGGACTGTATTGCAGATTTACGACGGTCCTTGAATGCACCTGCAGTGACAGAGGCTCTGGACAGACAGTCAGTTCACAGCACTCTGAAATGCATCTGCATCTTTGATGACGAGGAGTTGATCCAAACTTAATAAATGTGTCTGATGTTTCACCAAACTGGATTAAATCTTCCTTTCTTTCTTTCTGTCCTTCCTTCGTTCCTTCCTTCCTTCTTTCTTTCTTTCTTTCTTTCTTTCTTTCTTTCTTTCTTTCTTTCTTTCTTTCTTTCTTTCTTTCTTTCTTTCTTTCTTTCTTTCTTTCTCTTTGTTTCCTTCTTTCCTTCTTTCTTTCTTTCTTTCTGTCTTTCTTTCTGATGTTTCACCAAACTGGATTAAATCTTCCTTTCTTTCTTTCTGTCCTTCCTTCCTTCCTTCCTTCCTTCATTTTTTTCTTTCTTTCTTTCTTTCCTTCTTTCTTTCTTTCTTTCTCTCTTTCTTTCTTTCTTTCTTTCTTTCTTTCTGTCTTTCTTTCTTTCCTTCTTTCTTTCTTTCTTTCTTTCTTTCTGTCTTTCTTTCTGATGTTTCACCAAACTGGATTAAATCTTCCTTTCTTTCTTTCTGTCCTTCCTTCCTTCCTTCCTTCCTTCCTTTTTTCTTTCTTTCTTTCTTTCCTTCTTTCTTTCTTTCTTTCTATCTTTCTTTCTTTCTTTCTTTCTTTCTTTCTGTCTTTCTTTCTTTCCTTCTTTCTTTCTTTCTTTCTTTCTTTCTTTCTTTCTTTCTCTTTCTTTCCTTCTTTCTTTCTTTCTTTCTTTCTGTCTTTCTTTCTTTCCTTCTTTCTTTCTTTCTTTCTTTCTTTCTTTCTCTTTCTTTCCTTCTTTCTTTCTTTCTTTCTGTCTTTCTTTCTGATGTTTCACCAAACTGGATTAAATCTTCCTTTCTTTCTTTCTGTCCTTCCTTCCTTCCTTTTTTCTTTCTTTCTTTCTTTCTTTCTTTCTTTCTTTCTTTCTTTCTTTCTTTCTTTCTTTCTTTCTTTCTTTCTTTCTTTCTTTCTTTCTTTCTTTCTGTCCATCCTTCCTTCCTTCCTTCCTTCCTTCCTTCCTTCCTTCCTTCCTTCCTTCCTTCCTTCCTTCCTTCCTTCCTTCCTTCCTTCCTTCCTTCCTTCCTTCCTTCCTTCTTTCTTTCTTTCTTTCTTTCCTTCTTTCTTTCCTTCCTTCCTTCCTTCTTTCTGTCTTTCTTTCTTTCTTTCTGATGTTTCAACAAACTGGATTAAATCAAGCTGTAGACGCCAAGCTTTTTACGGTAACCACGGCAACAACGTCAAACATCAAATAGTAAACAGGCGTCCCCCGGTTGTGTCTTCGTCACTAACGCACACCGGGGGGTAAAAATCCTCAATGAAGATGAGACAGATGCATGGACAGTGGCGGTTCTAGACCAATTTTACTGGGGGGCCAGGCTGGGGCCAAGGGTGTTGTCAGAGGGACACATTCAACCCTGACAAAAGAGACTGAGAAGGGCGAGGACCAGCTGAGAACAAACTGGCAAAACATCAGTGCATCCCTTTAAACTAGACATATATACTACTGTGTACTAGACATCAGTGCATCCCTTTATACTAGACATATATACTACTGTGTACTAGACATCAGTGCATCCCTATATACTAGACTATTTTGGTGTGGAGGGGGGGCACAGGGGGGTCCAGGTTGAGTTTTACAGGGGCACTGTCCCCTGTTGGCCCCTCCCCAGAACCGCCACTGTGCATGGAGGTGAGGAGAGCTGGTTCATAAAGCACACCTGCTGCAGGTAGAGACCAAGCTAACACTGAGCCCCTCAGATAAGAACTCAGCCTGTCACAGGAAGTCATCACGCCATCTTTAAAGACGCACAGCACAGGGGGAAACATGGATTCTGAATGTCTGACAATCCCCCAGTAAAGTTTTCATCTCATCATCGTCTCGTCAACAAAATCAAAACATATGTTGGTCAGAGTTTTTATTATCAGTGATGCACTTCAGCTCGTCATGAGAAAATGAGTCGTTGAACATTTATAGTCATAATTTCATTAATGAAATGAACAGAGAGAGAGAGAGAGAGAGAGAGAGAGAGAGAGAGAGAGGAGGAAATGTTCTCCGTCTTCGATGTGATTAAAGTCTGACCTCATAGAGGAACATTCAGAGACTCAGACTGAGTCAGGTGGATCCTCTCAGGTGGGCTCACTGTACCAACATGATGGATGATAAATGACATGCATGCACATGTAGAGGGTGCAGAGAACGTCTGACCCCCTCCCTCCTTTTTTTTTTTAGACTATGCAGCTTTTTTTCAGTTTCTCTGAACGCTCCCTCCCTCTCTCTCTCTCTCCCTCTCTCTCTCTCTCTTCCTCTCTCTCTCCCTCCGTCCCTCTCTCTCCCTCCCTCCCTCTCTCTCTCTCCCTCTCATGAAGCTGTTATCTGTGTTTCTCAGACTCAACCGTTTAAATTCAGATTACAAGCAAAAAGAAAATCATTAATGCCTTCACACAGACACAATAAATATTTATCATATGCATAAAAATCAATCTCATTTCTCTCATCCACACCCTATCTCTGCCTCACACACACACACACACTCTGCAGACGCACACACACACACAGAGGCAGCAGCAGCAGCAGCATCCTCAGGCTCGGGCCAGAAAAGGGATTACGACATCGCTTACTTTGGAGGACCACGGCTGCAAGCAGTTGGCATAGCAACGGACCAGGAAAGCCATTTTTGCAGGAGGGAGGGAGCCGGGGAAGTTTCCCCTTCGTTCACCAAGAGATGGAGAGAGAATAAAAAAGGAAGAAGTGAAAGGAGAGAGAGGGAAGGATGTGTTTAATTCTTCTTTAAATCCCTCGTGTTTGATTCGTCAGGAGAAGAAGAAGGGAGGTCGGATCGTTCGCGGTCAGATGTCGCAACAGAAGGAGACTTCAAGTCCGGGGAAATCCAATATGAGTCCAGCTTTCTCTCTCCTCTGTTAAAGCATTCACAAGAACTGAAACAAAGACGCTGAGGACACTCCTGAAAGAGCTGGAGAGGATGGAGATCTGCAGAATATCTCAAACTAATCCAACAGAACAAGGATGCAAAGAGAACGCCGTCCAACTCCAAGATCCAGATCCAGCAGGTCTCAGAGTTCAAAGTTCAACGTTAAGACTCATGCATCTATTCTGGTCGTCTTTGTCAGTCACTTTCCTCTCCTCAGCAGAGGAGCTGGTAAAAAGAGGATGGTCTGTCGTCTGCAGCCCCCTGAGGAGAAGCCTCGCTCTGGGTTAAAGTCGTCCAAACACTCCCCTCTCTCCTCCTGGAAGCCTGGATCCTCCGTCTGCACCTCTCCTGTCCTCTTCAGTCCCTGTCCACGTCCGTCAAACTCTTTCCTCCGCCTCTTTCAAACTCTTCCTGTCTCTACAGAGCTCCAGGGGTGCAGGTTGCGTGCCCAGCTGTGCAGCTGCACGGTGAGGACCGCTGATCCCGCTCCGTTCCTCCCGACTTCAAGCTCTCTTACCCGGGTTTAGCGCTCACACCTCACGCCGGCATTCCTCCTCCCCCTCCTCCTCAGAGAGAGAAGCTACCGCGGATAGGATGCTGCGCTGGAGAGAGCCAGCCGTTAATGGGGAAACAGAGGAGGGAGAGTGAGAGCGAGGGAGGAGGGAGGAGGGAGGAGGGAGGAGGGAGGAGGGAGGAGAATCCAGCTGAAAAAGAATGACATCACCTGTGCAGCGAGAGGAAGAGAGAGAGAGAGAGAGAGAGAGGAGGGAGGTGGTGTGGATGAAGCGAGAGCAAGCAGGGGGAAACTGCATTAGATGGATTGGCTGCTGAGCAGATGTGGATGAGAGAGAGAGAGAGAGAGAGAAGAAGGGAGAGAGAGGGAGAGATGGACAGGGAGGGAGCATCTTCATTGATCGCATGGTAACATAAAGCTGAGTGTATCGAGGCGGTCCCCCTCCTCTTTGGGAGCATAAATTACACCAAAAAAGAAGAAGAGGAAGAGGAGGAGGAGGAGGAGGAGAGGAGGAGGGGGGCATAAATCAAAGAGCCCCCATCAGATACAGAGACAGACGCTGGCTGTGATTTTTGGGGGGGAATGCAAACACGCAACACAAAAGCACAGACGGTGATGTGACCCCTCCTAAAGAGACCCCGGGTGGAGGATTTACTCTGCAGGAGGCTGAATTCAGCACATTAGAAAAAAAGTACACGAAGGCTGCTGAGACATCTCTCTGATACGTCACAACACCAAAACACAGGAGGATGATCAGGCTCTGACAGCAGCAGAGAAAGTTAGACCAGTTTTAGTCCTTTCTGCCTTCAATCACACACATGAAGAAATCCCAGAAACCTTCAAGCATCAGTTAGGAGGTGAGGAAACATGTTGGAGGAAGTTGAACACTTAATATCCTGTACTCTGTGCAATAACTGTACAATACACTGATCAATATCCCTGACACTTTAACATCCTGTATATATCTCCTTCATTCACAGAGCTTCTGTAGATAGCTGACTAAGTATTCTGTGCTTCTGTATATACTTTATTATTATTCTATTTTATTCTATTTTATCTTTATTTATTTAATTTAATCTAATCTAATCTAATCTAATCTAATTTAATTTAATTTAATTTAATTTAATTTAATTTAATTTTAATTTTAATTTAATTTAATTTAATTTAATTTAATTTAATTTAATTTAATTTTATTTCATTTCATTTTATTTTATTTTATTTTATTTTATTTTATTTCATTTCATTTTATTTTATTTTATTTTATTTTACTTTATTTATATTTTATTTTATTCCCTTTTCTATTAATATCTCACTTTCTTACATCCTGTTTATAAGAGTTCTGTAACACCTGAATTTCCCTCCCTGGGATTAATAAAGTATTTCTGATTCTGATTCATCCTGAAGACCAAAAGCTTCTTTTAAATCACTAAATCACTACTTCATGGAAACACAAGCCTTTAAATAAAGCAGCCAATTCAAATTCATCAAATGAAGATTTCAGTTTTCAGCTTTTTAAAATAATTTCCAGTATTCATCCTGCAGCTACAAACAGGAAGTACCACCTGAAGAGAGAGAAATCTATCTCAGCAACTACAGCAGAATGTAGAATCTGACCCCTGCAACATTTAAAACTCTCATCATCAGTAGGGGTGCACCGATCTGATCCTGGTATCGGATATTAACGACAAGGGGCCGATATAAAGTGCCGATCCATCCAGCAGATCTATTCATCTCAGTGGGAAACACTGCGTTGACATATTCTTTATTTTCTCATTTGAAGCAGAATATTGAATCCATCTTTTCCACTGCTGAGGTTTAAAGTTGAATTGTAATATCTGTTGGTTATGAAGATTAACTCACCAAACTGCTGGTGCACATTTATAATCTCTTGAATAATGACTGTCAGTTTAAAAATGTTCATTTTATTTTAGTTTACAAAGTCAGAAAAGCCTGAAGTTGCCAAAACATGATTCTATCCTCACATTCAGGAACAGAGATTGTTAAATCAATACCAGGATCAGATCAGGCAGATACCAAAGCCCAGGTATCCATATTGGTATCAGGACCTAAAGAGTGGGATCGGTGCATCCCTAATCATTAGAGTCAGTGTGAGACTCATCAAGACACTTGCATCCTTTATTTCAAAGTGCTGTGGTTTATTTTGGTGTGAATGATTTGACGTGGACGGTCCTGACAGCTCTCGTATCAAACTGAATTATTCACGAGTTTAAACATGAAGTGAACGCTCGGCTTCACTTTGGGATCCTGAGGAGGTTAAAGGGTTAAACACACGTGTGCATGCTCACAAGTTAAAACCCTTTAAACCTTTTTTTACTGGTGTGTTAAAATGATTCTTATTTCTGCTGCAGCATCAGGCCCTCCTCTCTTCCTCTCTGTGTGAGTAACAGATGAGAGATAGAGGGAGGGATTGATGGCAGAGACAATGAGATCTGTCTGCTTGTTTGAACGTCTGATTCTCCTCCAGCAGAGAAGAGATTCCAGCTCATTACCAGACTCCCTTTCTCTCTTCCTGACCTCCCTCCCTCTCGTTCAGTGAATCCCCCTCTCTCTGTCCTCAACTTAAAAAAAAAAAACCCAATCTCTGGCAGCTCTGCTTTCATCATCTGTGCCTCCAACGAGCTGCTTCCTTTGTCCTCCTGCCTCAGTATCTGCTCCACATCATCGTCCCATTCACGCTCTCCTCTCTTCACACGTTTATCAGCTCTTCATCTCTCCCTCTCATCCCTCCTCTGCTCTCATTTCATCCTCTTTCTGCTCTCTACCCTCATTTCTCTTGCATCTGTGTGAGTGTCTGTGTGTGTGTGTGTGTGTGTGCGTGAAACGAAACGCACCTCCCGACTAAGAATGACATCATCTTTTTATTCTGCAGCCAATCAGACGCAAGCACATGGAGCCCTGCCTTCAGAGGAGTGTTATGTACACAAGAGAGGCAGAGGGGAGAAAGCGAGGGATGGAAATAGATAGATGGAGAGATAGACAGTCAGAGGAGAGATAGAAGAGGTTGATATATTGACGGAGAGAGAGAGAAGGAGAGAGAGAGAGGAAAAGAAAGAGAAGTTATCATGTGTGTCTTTTCTTAGTGTGTGCTATCTGCAGTCTTCCCTCTTTTGCATACTTCTGCGCAGCACTACATCATCCCCCTGCCCTGCTGTCAGAGCCCCAGCCTTAATAAACCTGCACACACACACACTCACACACACACACACACAAAGCTGCTGCTGCAAGTATAAGAAAGTAGCATTGAGATAAAACTTTAAGATGAGGATGATCTCGGGATGATAATCCTGAGCTGGTTTGCAGGAGAGCTGCAGAGAGCTCCAACGATCTGAGCAGCGATCATGTTTATTGATCTCGTATTTAGAGCTCTAAACGATCATTAATGAAGCCACATGCTTAAACCTCCTCCATGTTTTGCTCCTCTTCATCAATGATGGATGGGACGCATCAATCTTTCAGCTCATCCTGTTTGAAAGAAGTACGAACACGTGGATCCTGAAAACCAAATCTCTGCTGCACACTGGAGATGTTCCCGGTGTGTCAGTCAGACTCCTGTTGTTACAGAACTTAAAGGGAGAGGTGGTTTTTTTTAAAGGTGAGGGAGTATGAGGTACTACTACTAGCAGATGTTCCTTTTTGATAAAGCTTATAGTTAGAGCTGGATCAGGCTTGGACCAGGTCTTAGTTATGCTGCTATAGGCTTAGACTGACACACTGGGATCCTGTCTTTCCCTCTCTCTCCTCTCTCTGCCTGTCTCTCACTTTAACTCTTCCCGTCCCATTAAAGTTACTAACCATAGACCTTTCTGGAGTCCCTGAGCTCCCTTGTCTCGTAGGTTCCTCTGGATCTCTGACGTAGATTCCCTTTTTTCGGGGTCTGTTATTCATCCTTTCTTTCTTTCGTTCTTTCTTTCTTTCTTTCTTTCTTTCTTTCTTACTTTCTTTCTTTCTTTCCGTTCGTTCGTTCGTTCGTTCGTTCGTTCGTTCGTTCGTTCGTTCGTTCGTTCGTTCGTTCGTTCGTTCGTTCGTTCGTTCGTTCGTTCGTTCGTTCTTTCTTTCTTTCTTTCTTTCTTTCTTTCTTTCTTTCTTTCTTTCTTTCTGTCATTCATTCATCCATTCATTCATTCTTTCTTTCTTTCTTTCTTTCTTTCTTTCATCCATTCATTCTTTCTTTCTTTCTTTCTTTCTTTCTTTCTTTCTGTCTGTCTTTCTTTCTTTCTTTCTATCTTTCTTTCTTTCTTTCATCCATTCATTCTTTCTTTCTTTCTTTCTTTCTTTCTTTATTTCTTTCTTTCTTTCTTTCGTCCTTTCTTTCTTTCTTTCTTTCTTTCTTTCTTTATTTCATCCTTTCTTTCTTTCTTTCTTTCATCCATTCATTCATTCTTTCTTTCTTTCTTTCTTTCTTTCTATCTTTCTTTCTTTCTTTCATCCATTCATTCATTCTTTCTTTCTTTCTTTCTTTCTTTCTTTATTTCATCCTTTCTTTCTTTCTTTCTTTCTTTCTTCCTTTCTTTCATCCTTTCTTTCTTTCTTTCTTTCTTTCTTTCTTTCTTTCATCCATTCATTCATTCATTCATTCATTCTTTCTTTCTTTCTTTCTTTCTTTCTTTCTATCTTTCTTTCTTTCTTTCTTTCATCCATTCATTCATTCTTTCTTTCTTTCTTTCATAACGTCCTTCTTACTTTCTGTCCTTTCTTTTCTTCTTTCTTTCTATCTTTTTTCATTTATTTTTCCTTTCATTCCTTCTTTCCTACTTTCCTTCTTTCATTCCTTTTTCCTTTCATTGCGTCCTTACTTTCTCTCCTTCCTTTTCTTTCTTGCTGTCTTTACTTCTCTCTCTCTCTTTGTTCTTTCCATGTTTCTTCATCCTTTATGTCTCCTTTTCTTATCCCGTCCTTTCCTTCTGTCATTACTTCACCATTTCTTCTCCTCTTTTTCTTTCTTCTGGTCTCCCTCTCTTCTCTCTTTTCTTAGACCTTTCTGGAGTCCCTGAGCTCCCTTGTCTCGTAGGTTCCTCTGGATCTCTGCTGCTGTGGACGTGCCAGACTCCAGCTGCTACAACTACTACTATCCGTCTCCCCACTATCATCTCTCTCTCTCTCTTCATCTCCCTCTATCCCTCTCTCCAACTCGGTCTCAGCAGATGTGTGTCTAACATGAGTCTGGTCCTGCTGGAGGTTTCTGCCTGTTAAAGGAAGTTTGTCCTTGCCACTGTAACTTGCTAAATGCTGCAAAGTGCTCTGCTCATGGTGGATTAAGATGAGATCAGACTGAGTCCTGTCTGGAAGATGGGACTGGATCTGATCCGGTCTTGATGTTGGGTCTTTGTGAATAATAGAACATAGAGTCCGGTCTAGACCTGCTCTGTTTGGAAAGAGTCTGAGGAGAACATTTGTTGGGATTTGGCGCTTTATAAATAAAGATTCATTGATTGACTTCCTTTAAATCCCGCTCTGACTTCTCATGGTTTGCACATCATGACTTGTTTTCACTGCATGTGCGTTTCTGCAGATTTGCATGATGTGTCTCTCGGCTGACAGATTACTGTAGACCCGTGCACGGCGGCGCTGTGGGATCTGTCTACAAAAACACAGAGCAGGATCCACGTCACACAGGAAACACTTCCTGGAACAATCTGTCTGAGATTGAAGGCTTCTGAGAGCAGAAAGTTTGGTCTGAGGAAAGTCTGCTGATTACAGAGCAGAGAGAGAAAATAAGGGAACAAGACAACCAGAGAGGAAGCTGCTAAAAGAGAGAGAGAGAGAGAGGAGGAATACAAAAAGAGGAGAGATAAAACAAAGAAGTATGAAGTCAAGCTTTTTGAATCGTCAGAACATTTTTTGGTAACGAGGCGCCAAAGACAGGAAACGTGTTAGCTGTCAGACAGATACTCACACACACCAGACAGTTAGCAGAGACCAGACATAGCATCCTGTCTGGTGGTGGGTGGGTGTGTGTTTGTGTGTGTGTGTGTGTGTGTGTGTGTGCGTGTGTGTGTGTGTGTGTGTGTGTGTGTGTGTGTGTGTGCTGCACAATGAGGCGTGACATGGCTCAGTGATTTCTGAGGGGCTCCTGTCTCTCTTTTGTCTCTCGGCCTGGTGCTGCCGGGACAATCACCCCCCGGGGGGCTGCACACACACTCATTTGAATACCCTCACATGCTTACACAAAGTGGCCAACTGCACTGAGTGTTTGTGTGTGTGTGTGTGTGCTAATCAGTTCTGCCAGGCTAATTTAAAAGAGTCAGCTGACAAGAGCCATCCCGCTCTGTAACACAGAAACGTGCGCACACACACACACAGCTCAGCAATGCTTCATTTCTCTGCTGGGTGGCTGCACGGTCATTTCCAAAGACACACCAGAGTTGGAGACCCTGCTTCTCTTTCACAACTCAACTAATGAGGAGAGAAACAAACCAGAGCTGGCTCCAACATCAAGCAGCTTAGTGCATCATGAGAAAGAGACTGTCCATCGTCCTTAAAGACAGCATGTGAAATGAAGCAGCAACATCAGGTGTTGACAAATGAGGCCAGCGTGGCAAGACTGCTGCAGTTCCTTGAGTGTCCACTTGAGGCTGTCTCCATTAGTGCCTGTATCATAGGATCTGATAGGTTTCAGTTCTAGTCAATGTGTTAACTTCCACTGGAAGTCAACAGGTCCGAGGTTTTCAGAGGAGCAGAAAGACAACATGGATGAGGAGAGGAGGAGGAGGAGAATCCTTGATTCAGGGATTACCACGGGGAAACCTCGGTCACATGACTCCAGCTTCAGGGGTCGGGCCGTGTGATCACAGACATGTCTGCTGCAGTGAAGGCTTTTAAAACCACACCCCCCGAGTGGGACACGCAGATGCTGCAAGAACACTTGAGCCATTTCCCATGCTGCCAAACTACCTGTGTGAACAACTGCTCTCTTTGATGAAGTTAAACAAAACATCTCACAGGAGTCGTCTTACTGATGAACACCTCCACAGCTCAGAGCCTGACCCCAAACATTGATGAACTTGCATCCAAGATGAGATGCTGAGTATCTGGCTTAGACTAGTGTGCATCACAGAGCAGCAGACTGAGCTTTAATATGTTTCCTTTTTGCACTTCTTCTCACCACCACAGGGCATTTTTTGGTTTTCTTTGCAGATTTTTTTTTGCTAATGTTGTTGGCCTGTGGAAAAATATCTTCATAAGAAATGAGTGAAGCTCATTCATTAGATAAGCTGCAGATTGAGCAATAAGAAATCAATGCAACATATTTTTCATTTTTTAAATGTTTATAGTAATAACTTAAGCTTTGCTAGTTCAGTGTTCAGTATGTGCAATAAGTTCATTTCAATAAGTTTTGCAATAAACATTAAACCAGTCCGGCCCTTGACTTGCAGAGATTTCTTTATTTTGGCCCTCTGTGTATTTGAGTTTGACACCCCTGCTCTACGTCTATAGATCCAGTTTATAAAGCATGTCTTCTTCTGCGATGGCTGAAGGATATCCAGCTTATATTTAATTCCATTGTTTACTTTAACAGCCAATAACAAAGTGCCTGAAGTCGGCAGTTCACAGAAGCACAGACACTTCAAAACCCCCAAACTGTTTTTTAATCATGCAATAAAATATCAAATTCTCCTTTCATTGACTCAGAATGAAACGCTTTGAAAGTTAGAGCACCAGGATTACATTTTTGAAAATGTTTAAAGGCAAATGAAGATAAATGAGACGTGAAATTACATCTAACTGCTTTCCAGTCATAGGAAATAAACTCCTGACAAAGTGAAACATTTGTTTTGTAGTTCAGGAGTTCCAGAGATCATTATTTAAACTCTAAAATGCTGTGGTGTTGCTTTTCTTCTCTCTGCAGGGAGTCAACGGTTCAGAGAGTCCAGTGAGTCTGAGGCTACCTCGGTCACAGTCCAGTCTAATCTGATGGTTTCCTGTGTGCAGGACACGATTACACAACACACACACAGAGACCTGCTCACACAGAGAGATGACTGTGTGAATTCCATCTGATCATATGAGAGTGTGTTTGTGTGTTTGTGTCTGTCTGAAGGACAAGACAGGAATTCCTGCCATTTATAGCAGCCCTTCCCTTTCCGACTTCTCCCACACACACACACACACACACACACGCAGGAGAACGATCCCAAACCCAGAGGAGGCAGAACAACAGAAAACAGACTCTCATTATCTCCACCAATCAGAGACCATCAAACTTATTTTAACCTTCAAACTCACAGAAGGACACGGAGAGATTCAGAACGTCTGCGTGACTCCCTGAAAGCTGGACGAGCGGCGTCCGACGAGTGACGCATGTGACGGATAAACAAGCGGATGTTCATCGTCTTCCTCTTCTGCTTCAGGGAGTCAGACGAACAGAGACGAGCGGGTCAACGTGATGGAGTTAGAAATAACAAAGAGGGTGAGGAGCGGAGGGGAGGGGAGAGAAGGAGGGGAGGGCAGTGAGTCAGAGACAGAGAGGAAAGAGGAGGAAAAGTGAGAGGAGATGAAACATGTAGACTAAGAGGAGGGATGTGAGGAGGTGAAGGAGAGGTAAGGGAGGAAGAGTGTATTTCCACTCTTCAGACGCTCTCATCTTATTGTAGAGAAACAGTGATGATGTGGATCAATCCTCCTGAAGAGGGATGTTTGTTGAATCTGAATTCATCCAAAAGTTCAGGAAACAAAGGCTACATCCTGAACATGTCTTCATGTGACTGTAGGACGTAATAACTGCACGCCGTGTGTCTGTACGTCTGCATATTTCATGTGAAAAACAGGACGAGTGAAGGTTAGACGGAGGGAAGATGATGGGAGTGAAAGAGACAGACGGAGGAGAGGAGGAGGGATGAAGAAGAAGCAGAGAGGAGTATAGAGTTCAACAACATAGTCGTCTTAGTGATGCTGATGTAATCCCTAAAATTAGCAGCAATAACAGGCACAGATAGAGAGAGTGTGTTCCACTGGTACTGTACTCCACACACACTTCAAGACGTCTGCATTAAGAGCAGCTTCAGAGACGGAGGGATGAGAGGAGGTCTGAGTGAGACAGATGCTTACAGAAAAGAAGACGTTAGCTAACAGCTGCACGAGACGAACGCCACCACCTCTTCTTTGGGACGATCTACAGACCCGGGGAAATGTTGGACCACGTGCAGCTCTGAGCGTGAGGCCGCTGGAGTCCTGCAGCAGGAGCTGGAGCTCTGCTGGGCGACTCCTGCGGTCTGTGGTTTTGTCGGGTGATTAAAGGCATCGGTCCAAAAACCGAGCGAAGTATTTTGAGCCTGAGTCACAATTTGAGGAAGTAAACAAGTCAATGATTGGCAAACGATGGGCGGCTGTGTGGATGTAAAACCCTCCCGGTCCTGTCGTCTGTTAGCTTCTTTATTTATTTTAAAGTGATGGTTTTGGCCTTTTTGCCTTTATTTGACAGGACAGCTGAAGAGAGACAGGAAATGTGGGGAGTAGAGAGCGGGGGAAGACATGCAGGAAATGCAACGAGGACCTTAGTCACTGTATGTGGGGGGCTTGGACCGCTAGGCCACCAGCACCCCGTCTGCGTGCGTCTTGTCTGATGTCTGATGTTAAAGTTGATCAGTTTGTGCTCATGATCAGGAGTCATGTGTGGTCAGTGTGTGACTCACAGACAGTAGAGACACAGAAATCTAACATCTGCTTTTGTTTTCTGCAGACCCTGAGTTCTGTTGAAGCTGGTCGTCTCCTTCTATCATCACACACACCGCCTCCATCCACCACATCCACCACATCCACCACATCACACCCGTCCTGCAACAGCTCCACTGGCTGCCCATCACACACCGGATCAACTGCAAAATACTTCTCCACACCTTCAAATCCAAACACAACCTCTACCCCCACATATCTCTCTGACCTCCTCCATACTGCCACACCCGTCTGCACCCTCAGATCCTCCTCCTCCATCCACCTCACTGTCCCCCCTGCTCACTCCCACATTTTAAATCCAGGTGACCTTGAGTGTCAAGAAAGGCGCCTATAAATAAAATGCATTATTATTCTAATGCTTTCTCAAGCTGCTTCGTATTTCTCAAATGCATCAGATATTTGGATGACTTATGAGATCTGTTGCGTTAAAGCTTGAGGACTTTTCCATCTTGGATCCTGTCCATCAATATGGTGAAGGAGCAGGTGAGAGAAAGTTTAGGTTAGTGATCTCTACAGAGAAAGTTAAACCCTGAGTGGTGGTGATGATAGCAGCAGGGGTCAAAGTTGAGACATTAGTTTCTTTTTAAAGGTGTGTGAACCGCAGAGCTCAGAGAAGAAGGAGAGCTGGATGAGGACAGGTTCATGTTCAATCCACCACAACAGGCAGAGAAGAATCCATCACTATTCCCTGGGACTATTTTTAAAAACTGTAAACATTTTAAATCAATGAAATCATCTTTAATCAACGTGTTTGTATCTGAAGTTAGTGTCCCGGTATGTGAAAGGTTCAGATCCATCGTCTGCTTCAATGAACGTCAGAGTTCACATAGATCACGTCTCACCTGCGAGTCTCATTAACCCCACAACATCCATCCCTCCTTCCTCCGCCTCATCCTTGACCTCCCTCCCTCCCTCTGCTGTCTTAACCCCTCATGACCTCCCTCCTCCCCCTCTCATCCTCTCTCATCCTCTCTGCCTCCCATTAAATCTTCCTCTAACCTTCGAGTAACCTTCACCTCCCTGCCCCCTCCTTCCATCCCTGAACCTCTCCACCCCTCTGCTGCACACCCCCCTCTTTTTATTTGATCTTCCAGTCTTCCTGTCTCCTCCCTCAAACCAGCGTCTACATCCAGACGTACAGAGCAGTCTCTTCTTCTTCTCATCCTGTCTTCCTCACCGTGCTCAGACAGACATAACTCTTCCATGATTTTTCATTTAATATGACGTATTATATAAGAGTCAAATTCGGCCACCCATCCTATTACACCCCTCCGTCTTTCTCATCACACTTCTGTCACTCTCTCCTTCATTCTGTCCGTCCTCCGTCCTGCCCTCATCGTTTCTCCTTCATCTGTTTTCAGATGAGGTCTGAGCTGAACCAGTCGTCTGAGACTGAAGGGAATGAAGGGAACAGAGAACATGTAGGTTTTTGTTTTTGTCTGCTGGTTACCTGAAAGCCCGAACATTTCTTAAGGTCAGTTCCACGGGTTTTAAAATCAAAGTTAGCAAAAGGAAGGATAAGATATCTAGCATGTCTCAGATGGTTCTCCAACATTTCAGCTTCACGTTAGTTATGATGCTTCATTTGGCTTTCACAGAAAAACAAAGTTAACAAACCCTGTGATATTTTTCTGCATGCATTCCCACCGTCTCACTTACAGTACTTTCATATGCAAATCAAAAAATGCACAAAAAGTCTGGTGGAGGGAAAATACGTCATTTTATGTCAGGAGTGTTTTGGGTGATTGAAACTGCCAATAAGACGATCGATGACAGATTTGTAGATTGTTGATCTTTGTTGTTATAATAAGTCTTTATCATTCATGTTGATCACATGATAACCACTAATGCATTATTATTAGTAGTAGTAATATTTGTAATTAATTGATTTATTATGTAGTTTTTTATTTTTTTATTTTATGTTTATATAATTTAATCACATTCAGAACAAAACTGAATAAAATGTAACTCATTGTGTTTACAAAGCAGATTTTCAGACAAAGATATGTGCTGTCCCCTCCTCCCTCAAACACAAGAAAATATATATATTTTCCAGCAGACCTGGTTATATTTATATAAACAGCATCAGGATCTGTTGCTATCATGGTTTAATATCAATAAAACACGAAGACATCATTTGGTTAAAATGATGAATCATGGTCTCTTGTTCCCTTCCTCCCTCTCCCTCTCTCTCTCTCTCTTTCTCTCTCTCTCAGACTCTCTAGATACCCGTCCCTGAGGACCGGCCTCGTCTAGCAGTGGCAGCGCTGGCTGCAGGCTCTCGGGGTTTGGCTGACTTCACCTGCATCCTGATAGAATGAGACCACATGAACTCAGGAGTGAACAGGGCGCACACAGAGAAAGCATTTAAACATGACACTGTTAAAGCTCTGCAGGAGTCCGGTGCCGACAACCTGCACGACGAGACTAAACTACAACCTGCACGACGAGACTAAACTACAACCTGCACGACGAGACTAAACTACAACCTGCATGATGAGACTAAACTACAACCTGCATGACGAGACTAAACTACAACCTGCATGACGAGACTAAACTACAACCTGCATGACGAGACTAAACTACAACCTGCATGACCAGACTAAACTACAACCTGCATGATGAGACTAAACTACAACCTGCACGACGAGACTAAACTACAACCTGCATGACCAGACTAAACTACAACCTGCACGACCAGACTAAACTACAACCTGCACGACCAGACTAAACTACAACCTGCACGACCAGACTAAACTACAACCTGCACGATGAGACTAAACTACAAACTGCACGATGAGACTAAACTACAAACTGCACGACGAGACTAAACTACAAACTGCATGATGAGACTAAACTACAACCTGCATGACCAGACTAAACTACAACCTGCATGATGAGACTAAACTACAACCTGCACGACCAGACTAAACTACAACCTGCACGACCAGACTAAACTACAACCTGCACGACCAGACTAAACTACAACCTGCACGACCAGACTAAACTACAACCTGCACGACCAGACTAAACTACAACCTGCACGACCAGACTAAACTACAACCTGCACGACCAGACTAAACTACAACCTGCACGATGAGACTAAACTACAACCTGCTCGATGACGCCACGTTAAATCCTCACGGTTTAACAGGCTGAACATGAGACACACCCAAACACTGTCTGCACAGAGAGTACAGATTCCATAAGCGTGCACTCACTCTGATGGCAATGGAAAAAACCTCAGGATTATTACGGGAACTTTAACAGCTTCATCGCCGCACGCTGCCAAGCAAAACTCCATAAAACTGACCGACACCCGTGAGTTCACTCCAACACAATCAGCACAGGAAACTGACTTTTTCACCAAACCGTCAACACACCCGCTGCACCACGTTTCCCAGGCTCATTCACCGTTAAAGCAAACTCTTCTAGCGGCTCGGATCAACAGATTGGACCCTGTTCAAGCCAAACTTCCAGAGCCAACTCAAACCTAACAGGATTATCAGCGTGAGATCAGCTGCAGAGTAAAGCATCCTCCGCTCCGCCCGTCTGAATGACCTCCAAACCTGAGGGAAGGTTAACAGATGATGCAGAGGTTTTTGCAACACTTTCAACACCCCGCTTTGACACAACGTCTGTGTGAGTCACATCGATGACCGGGCAGTTAATGCAACCTTAGATTGAGCCTGATAGTAAGCGGTGACGTGAGAGTCACTTGAGTAATGTGACATCAAACAGAGATGATGTGATAACATCAGAGAAGGTTTCACTAATGGAGCCCTGAGAATAAAATGATGATACATGATGGAAAATGCAGAATCAGCTTCCAGTATTTTGGTTTGAGGTCACACTAGATGATTCAAGCTTTCTATCTTCTTACAGCGATCAATGAAACTAAATCATTACAACCTTTAAAGGCAAGAGTTAGCCTGAAACTAAACAGATCTGCAGGTTTGTATTTGTACTGGCTCTGGAAGTTGCATCTATTCATCTGTGTAGATTCTGAGTTTCTTCAACCTCTCTCAGGTCAGGCTAAATTAATCTGAGCAGTAATATATGTTACTTTTCTTCTGCTGGGTTTGTAGAAAAGGTCATAATACCCATCACTACTCATCTTTAAGTGAAGTACTTTGAGATTATGGCGATATCTCTGTGTTTTCCAATGCCTTTGTATCAAGCAATGTTATTACTCCCCTCGTTCCCGTTATCACGGACCAATCAGAGCTACTCCCCGACCCTCTGTACTGATTGGTCGAGTGGCTGCTCCTACTATGTCTTCCTGATTGGCTGGGAAGCCACTACTTCCTCAGTGAACGTGCACAGCGATCTTTTGAGGGCGGGGTTACGGGAGCAGAGAGGGGAGGGCGAGTGTTGACATTGGAAATCTCTCTCAGAGCTGATGTTTGTATCATGACTATCAACAGCAGCTTTAAGCAGTAACTCAGCCACGAGCTGCAGCTTCAGTCAGCAGACAGGACTATAACGCCATAAAGACGTACAACCCTGATGTAAACAAGCACAGATATCATCTTGTTTTTTAGCAGCAGGTTGATCTATGTCTGTAAGATGTATTTGCACATTCAATCGCACTATCAGTCTATTCCTCACATACGCACAATATTTATATTTATTATTGTTGTCTTCTTTTTTTTAATGGTGTGTTCTTATTGTGGTTTCATACAAGACCTGAGAAACAAAATTTGGTTCCATCTCATGCGACAGCTTGTGTTGGTATGACAATCAAAAACCTTGAATCCTCATATGACGGCTGAGTCTGGTTAAACTGGGGGAAACACTCACCTGGAGCGATGTGTAACCAGCACACACACGCCACATCTCTACAGGGAGCGGTACATTAAGAGGTTAATAAAGATGCAGACTTGTTGAGGATCCTGTTTGTGTGCAGACTGAGAGACTTGTTGCTCCAGGGATCAAACACAGAGACATGTGGGAGGTAGAGATGGAGTGCGTTCTGAAATCAGAATCTCTAAAAGAGATTTCACGTCTCCTCTGCTTCCTCATGCGTCGTGTTATGCTGTAAAATCATGATTGATGCTTTAATCTGTACAAGTTTGCAAACTACACTCCGGTGTCGCCTCAGGTCGCTCAGAGAGGTCGCTCCGAGAGGTGAAACAGGTGCTACAACGTTACAAAGGGGAAAAGAGGAGCAGACGTCAGACGCCTTGCCCGATAACACAGGATGTTAGCTAACCACAGTCGTTGCAAGAGACGCTGCGTTTCCGTTGTGAGGCGCGATGGATTGCTTCAATGCGGCAGAGAGGATGCTGCTTCACGCTCTGAACGTTTCCACGAGCATGCAGAAGAAGAAGAGTCCAGCTGCCTGTGAGACAGAGAGGACTTCACGGTGTGTTTACACATGTCTGCATTCACACCGAGGAGGAGGAGGAGGAGGAGGAGGAGTGTTACTGCTGCGTCTGCTGAAACATCAACGTAGAAGTCTGCAGCATGACTCCAGACCCTGAGACAGCGAGGCGTCACTCTGTGCAGGTTTTATTCTGCGTGTGTGCAGACTGAACTCTGCTGTACAGAGGGTTGAACCTGCTTCATGTTAAATTAATGATCCTGGGGGGGGGGCTGAGGAAGAGCCGGGCTGGAAGAGCTCTGGGAGCAGGTTTCCCCCGCGAGGCGGATGAGGCGTCGGGTTCATCTATCTGAACGTGTCCAGAGAGGGGAAGACGCTAACACAGGGCGGCATCTGATGTCTTAATGAAGTGACTATGAGTGTGCTGCTCAGCTGTGTGTGTCTATACACTGTGTGAGGGGAGCACAGGATCTGCTGGGAGACCAGTAAGGGTTCTGGATCAGTGGAGTCAACAGCAGGGAGATTAGAAGAAGTCAAATTGCTCGATCTGATCTGCTGCATGTCTGTATCTGAATCTGACATGTAAGAAAACAACATCTGTCATCTTTAATTATCTACTAGAATACAAGACGAGCTACTTCTCTGCAGCATGTCTTAAACTTCTGGAGTCACAGCTGCAAGAACTTCATTCAGTCCAGAGCCAGGGATGAAGAGACAAACACAGAGAGAGAGAGAGAGAGAGAGAGCAGGCTCCACTGCCCACTGGTGATAATGGATTACTGATGTCATTATGGTTTAATAAGGCCCCCTGAACAACACCCACTGATCCTCTGCCAGAGAACCAGCTCTCTCTGAGCGAGCGCGGCGTCCACGTGAGTCAACAGTATACGTTTACAGCCCGTGTAGCGTCCACTCATTACCATTATATCATCACAAAGAGCCATCCCCCTCCTGCCTGAGGTACTCAGCGTCTTATACAAACACAACACACGCCTGTTATGACTTTTTAAAAGCACTCTGCTGCTCTGTGCCATGTTGGTTCACGATGACGGAGAGAGAGAGAGAGAGAGAGGATGTCTTTTAATGTTTTAATGACCATGAAAGCAGCAACATGTTTTTACTTCTAAGCCTCCCGCCTCCTGAAAACGTCTGCTTTTATTGTGTTTGAGTTCAGTTTGTGCGTCTTTGCAAAGTGACAGGATGGATAAAGAGACAGGAAGCACGAGGAGAGGAAGGCTGGGAGTCAGAGCGTCTGTACATGGGGGACAACATGCTTCAACCACTCGACCAAACTGGCAACCCGCACAAGTTCCAATACAATTAAAGATCTCTGTCCTAAAAAGTTTCTTTTCATGCTCCTCAGATAGAAGTCCTTCTAGATGTACAAGGTGTCATGTCTCTTCAGTCTTGTCTTTCATGTTTGTGATGTCCGCTTGTAATTGGTAGTCACGTCTCTCCTCTTGTTTCAGTCAACTTCACTTTCCCCACTGTTGTGATTGTCGTCCCCGCCCCTCTGTTTCCACCTGTGCCCGTTACCTCATGTATAAAGGTCTGGGTCTCCCTTTGTCTTGTGCCAGATTGTCCTGTATTGTGCTGATGTCTAGAGTCCACGTCTGTCAAGTATTTTCCAGCGTTGCTGTGATCTTTGGTTTAGTACTTTGTTTCTTACCTCCTCTGATAAAGAGCCTCTTTTTGTTACTTCGACTGAGTCGTGCTTCTGGGTTTTCTTTGTGCCGGTCATTGTCAAAAGGTTTTGTTGTTGCAGGGTGCATGATCTGAGTCCAGAGACGCAGGGCATGACACCAAAACCTTGGTTTATACTTGTGCATCAAATCCCCGTAGCCTGCACCTCCTCCAAAATGTAACAACGCATCCACAGCACTTCAAGAAACGCCGACCATCGGCCGTGCATTTCATCTCCTCCTCTCTATTCTTCCCTGTAATCATGTCTGTATGACAAACAGCAACATGTATCAACTCTAAAGTGAAATAGAAAACGTATAACAAGACTATCACAGAGACCACACTGCCCTCTAGTGCTTCGGAGGAGTATTGCTGTACAACACTTCGCTGCACAAGTATGTAGCGCTCACGTCTGTGTCGACCACTGCTGCACAGGGTCAAAGCAGAAGTATAAAGCAGGTTTAAAGCACTCTGCAGAAGGAACAGTGTTTACAACATGAGAGTAACAAGTAGGGATGTACATTTTAAGTATTTTCCATGATCGATTTTTGGAAATGTTAACGATCAATTATCGATTAATTGATAAGAAAAAACATTATTATTCTTACGTCAAATACAATACCAAATAGGTTGTTTTCCCACTAAATTATATTTTCTACAGCAACAAAATGTAAATAACTGACGGGATTGAATACGGGCACATGTTTGACACGCAGAATATCAACCATCAGGCTCATTCAAATATTCTCCGCGGACATAATCTTATAAAGTGAAGGCTCATAATACTAACAGAAAAGTACTTCAGACTCACAGTGTCCAGTTTTCTGTCTACTCGCTCTTATTGAGAAAAATAAACATGTGTATTCGGTCAGGTGTCAGCCGAGAGCACAACCGGGTCATAATCAGGAGAAAGCTCAGACGGCTCTGATGTTGCTGCTCTGCAAACGTAGCGTACCTGAATGTCCCACCTGTCTGTTGCCTTCGTATCCAAAGGTGGGAAATTTCCTGTTTAAAGCTGTCAACCTTTGTGTCCGTGTCGTTGTTGGCAGCAGTTTTGTATTGATCCTCTAAAAAGCACACGTGGAGACCTGACGCGCAGCCGCAGCCGCCAGCTGAGCGTCTCTGCTGTGCGCAACACCTTTAAACAGCTGATTCACATCCAAACATGCTTTAAACTTAAAACACCTCCCTGATAGCTGAGTGTAATATGAGACCACATGATGTTTGTTCCACGTGGTCATCCCTAGTAACAAGAGATGGACACTATGATGACAGCTATTGCTTTTATCTTAATCCTACATGCAAAGCACATTTCTAGTTTTTGCATCTTGACAATGATTCTTCAGCTGTAGATGTTTTCATTCATTCATTCTCCATCACATCGCTCCTTTAGGTTTGCACCGGTTGCATGATAAACATGACTTGTGGAAGTGTTGTGAGCAGGCTGGCAGGCTGAAGTCCGGCTGTAAATGTGTGTTCATACATTTCAGAGGAGGAGACAAACACAACACTCTAACCTGATCAATCCAAACCCTCATTCAGAAATGTGTGTGAGTCACTTCCTGTGTGTATTCCTCACACACACACACACACACACAGCTCAGCAGGCCGACAGTCAGACGTATAGTTAAAGGAAGCTCATGACCCGATGCTGCCATTGTAAAAATCCCACATTTTACTACGAGGTTATTTCAGCAGCACTGAGTGTTTGCAGTTCTGAGAAAGACAGAATTAGACCTCCTCCCAGCACCACGGGAAGGTGCAAAGAAAGGTCTGGCACGCAGCAGACTGTGAGAGCAGAAACCTGTTACAATATTCATGATCATGCAGGAGGACTTCTCTCACTTCAGCGCTACTACGACTACGGTTCTTCATCATCTCTTTCTTTATGACGATGAAGATTGCCGTATAACAGATGTGGGATTTTTTTATTGGTAATGGCTCTTTCCTCGAAACACACACTCAGGGGAATTCACTCTCAACACCACCGGTGAAGTCATCAACAAGTCTCAAATGAGCAAATCACAAAACAAATCACACATCTTCCTCCTCGCCTCAGAGAACGTCAACATGTTCGATCAAACTCTTGAAAGCCAGTTGTCTCTCCCAGCATGCATCTGTCTCTTAGCATGCCTCCTTCCTATCTGCCACCCAGAGTGACGTGCGTGTGTGTGGTCGCCTCAGAACGACCCACTTTTACCAACACTGCCTGTTTCTAAACAACAGGTGTGTGTGTGCACCAGCAGGGACTCACTCAACAAACACACATCAACGACAGAAGATGTGGAGACACACGGTGACACACGGCAGACAGAGAGCAAGAGAGTGGGTCTGTGTGGCGTCCTATGTAATGCTGAAGGAGGGAAACATAAGCAGAGACACGAGGAGACACGTGAAGACAGAGTCAGAAAGAGAGGACATGTCTTTTTGTTTGAAATGAAAGATAAGTTAGCAT
>NC_048276.1:760292-786917 GCF_009762535.1 Notolabrus celidotus | reverse complement strand
ATTTTTACCTTTCATATTTATTTATTTATTTATACATTTTTAATATTAACCTACATATTTATTTGAATTATTATCATTTCTTTTTTCTCTTCTGTATTTATTTATTTTGTATTTTAAATCATTATAACTATTATTATTACTTTTCTTTGTATCTTTTCTATTTATTTATTTTCTATTTTAAATTATGATTGATATTTATTATTATTATTATTATTATTATTATTTATTTTTTCTCTTCTGTATTTATTAATTTTCTATTTAAAAAATGTTATAATTCATTTTTAATTTTCTTACTTCCTTTTGTCTTCTGTATTTATTTATTTTGTATTTTAAACTATAAAAACTAATATTAATAATTCTTTGTATCTTCTCTATGTATTTATTTTCTATTTTAAATGTGTATAATTATTATTCATCATTCTTATTATTTCTTTTTTCTCTTCTCTATTTATATATTTTCTATTTTTAATTATTATAATTATTTAATAATATTATTAATGTTTCTCTAGTCTATTTATTTATTTTATTCTAAATTATTTAAATTATTATTATTATTTATATTATACATTTTTCTCCACTCTATTTATTTACTTTATTTTAAATTATTCAAATTTTTCTTTTTCATTAACTTATGCTGAATGACTTTCCTTGAGATGATATTCCTTGTATCATAAACATACATGTCATTTTGTAGTATGTGTATAATCTTCTTACCCAAACTTTACAATATTTTATAGACGATATAAAGTGAATTAATGTTTCTCTTCTAATATTATTTTTACTCCCTGATATATTGTTGAAGCATCCCTTGCCTGAATGGTTTCAGTTGATCTTCTGAACATGAAATGTAAAACTGATAAACAGATCTTTGAAACATCTTCATGCTGCAGAGGTCAGAGTCAGGTCACGGCTGCTGAACGCCTCCACACAGAGGAACAGTAACCGAGCTGGATCCCTCCATGAGACTACATTATTAAGGTCCCGGGATAGAACTGTGAATAAATACACACACAGGGTAGAATGTGTTGCAGGTGTGTGTCCGTGTAAAACCTCCTACCTGTTCACTCTGCCAAGAACAACACACAAAGAATCCATGAAAAACATGTGGAGGGGACGGCTCCAAGAATCTCTCAAAACATGAACTCAAACTCAAGAGTTTCTTTTTTCCTCCTTTTTGACAAGTTCATCCAGAAAACCAACCAGGGAAGGATTCTGGATTATTTAAGGCCTTGGGCGGAAAGAACTGAAGTGAAGAAGACTACATTTTTCATTTGTAGACGTAATAATTTACAGAATGTGTTCCAGAGTCTGTTTTTAAAATGAGATATGAAGTTTGATTTATCCAAACTGTTACCAGTCATCCCTCCTTTAAATCTTAAATTAAACGTCTCACGAACCACATGTTGCTGATCTCCCTCAGAG
Organism: Notolabrus celidotus; assembly: GCF_009762535.1. Lineage (NCBI taxonomy): Eukaryota > Metazoa > Chordata > Actinopteri > Labriformes > Labridae > Notolabrus > Notolabrus celidotus. The sequence goes on along the minus strand of NC_048276.1, from coordinate 785,495 downwards.
ACCGTTACACTCCCACACTGCTCACAGTTTCTCTCCTTCAATCAGCAGTTTGGAACACCAGTGTTAAATCAATGAGACAGGATGCAGCAAGGAGCTGAAGGACAACGTCTCATGGGACAGTGTCTGCAGACGGGCCTTCATCAGTCGACCGGGCAAATAATGACTGATACCTGCGTGCAATCGTTACAATGCTGCAACTCTGAAGAGTGCAGGTGAAGAAATACAAAGGAGACATGTAGCTCTCAACACTGGGACCACATGGCTGCTGATTTTGCACATCACATGATGATTGAAGATAAAACATGGAACCCAGAACGCAGCACAGAGCAGGACCGCCGGACAGCTGGAGTCATGTGACCGAGGTTTTTCCCTGCAGTAATCACTGAATCAAGGATTCTCCTCCTCCTCCTCTCCTCATCCATGATGTCTTTCTGGTCCTCTGAAAACCTCTGACCTGTTGACTCCAGGCCTGGCTCCGCTCATCATGACTTTGGTTTGTTGTTGTAGTTAAGTGAAATACGATCTGGTGATAACACAGAGTGTTTTATTCTGAAAATTAACCGGATGTTTTCATTTTGTTTTGGTGAAACCTGACTTCCTGTCCCGCTCCATCTGCTCTGTTGACATTGATGCGTCGTGCTCCGGCATCAAATAGAAGTCTTGTGTATCTGATCCAGAGGACTCAGACCTGCCGGATCAGATACACAGCTGGAACACAATGGAGCGGATCCAGAGGAAGTTAACACATTGACTAGAATAGAATCAGATCCAGTGCCGTGACGGATCAGAGACGGATCAGGTTGAATTTGGCCGTTAGCACACCTTTGTACTTGCACAATGAACTCTGCAGCAGCGTTATATTGGTGTCTCAGTGCATGATGTCACGTTGCCTTAAGGCTTCAGCGAAGTGTGAGAAGCAAGGCACAGCGGGGGGTTCAGCATCGCCCTCACCTTCCCTGCATCACGCCTCTGCTCCTACCTCCAGTGGCGGATCACAGGTGGTACATTTGGTGAATCTGATCATCCCAAAGAAACTCCAACCCCAAGAGACCGCATTAAATCCTGTGTCTGACATTATTCTAGTTGATCATGATGCTTACCTTTGCCTGCACCTTTTCTTTTTTCAGGGGTCTCAAGAGAGCAACAGAATAAAGTAAAAACAAACGGCAATATCAGACAATCAAGAGGACGAGCTGTCCTTGAAAAATAAGTGGATCAGAGACGCAGCCAGAATGCAACGGAGCGGATCCAGTGGAAGTTAACACAATGACTAGAATAGAAACCGATCAGATCCGGCGCTGTGACAGAGCAGACACAGATCTGGTGGAATTTGGCCGCAAAATTGTGCAACTACAGCATTTCAATGAAGTCGGCTTTGGTTTGTCCTTTCTGGGCTACTGTAGACATATCAAGGACTTCATTGACGAGGTCTTGGTCTGTCTTTAGATACAGAGGAACCTCTGAGTCTTTTGTTTTTAGGTTATGAACTGATGAAACATGACTTTTATTTGATAACAGAAGCCGTTAAATCTCACGCTCTGACTCTGAGTTTTAGATGTGAAGAGGTGACTAGAACAGAAACTAGATCTGGTGCTGTGATGGATCAGAGACAGACCGGGCACGGATCAGGTGGAATTTGGCCGTACCCACTGCTCCACCATGCCGCCCCTGATTAAGTCCAAATGAGGAAAACAGTTGTTTACTATATTCCTAATTTCAGCGGGAGGATTGCATCACTAATGCATTCAAATCCCTTTCCCATTGTGTCGTTACAACAACTCAGACCGGTGACGGCTGCAGTGGAAATGACGCACGCGGGCTGCTGTGCAGACAAACACACAGGGGCATGTTTAATCTTCAAAGTCCTGACTCACGGCCCGGACTGCCAACGGCTCAGACCTCGGGGGGACACTTTGTGCTCTAACCTTGCCCGGCTCTTGACATTTCTTCTGTTCGTGAACAAAACAAAGAAGTCTGAAAATAAGAAAGCACATCAGGTCTTCCTCCAGGTCCAGCTCCCTGGTGTGGCGGAGCTGCCTGGATACAGCGAGTCTGTTGACTACAGTCCGGTCTCTGAGGGGTTTGCACGGCAGGATGTTTGAAACCTTCAACACATACAGACCGTCTGTGAGTTCACTGCTGAACTCTCCACATATAGAGGGCATGTTTTATTACTGCTGCTGCTGCAACACAGGGAAGTATTCAAGACACTGAAGAACCAGAAGCCACGTGCAGCTTGATGACAAAGATCTGGATCCTGGCAGACAGGAGTAAAGCTAATCTAAAAGAAGAGCTCACCGCTTTTACAGACGGGTAACTGCTTCACCAGCAACCTTAAGGATGTTCAATCATTCATTTAAGAGCAGCTTACATAAGAGGGAGGCCTTCACCGTCCAAAAGAACACACGTCTTTTACTGTGTGCAGCTTTCTCCTGAGGAGATAAGCACTCCTTTTTATTGCTCTGAGGTTTATTGTTTCTCTCCATCTTACATAACTGCAGATTAAAACAAAGGTGGAGGGTCAATGAAGTAAAAACAAGGTAACAAGGTGAGTCTGGTTTATGTCTGGAGCACGTTTCAGCATGATGTGATGGAAAAGGAAACAACTAAATGTATGCATGTGCAAAGATCATAAAATAAGAGTTAAAACCGTTCAGTAAAACATGTGTTCCAATGTCAAAGAGAAGAGGGACGCCTTGTGGACTAGATGTGGGTACAGGTCTGATGTTCAGGGGCAGACTGAAGCGGTCTGAGAGGTCTGGGTTGATAAGGAGTCATGTAGGAAAGAGTGCCATGAGAACTAGTCACTGAATATTTTCAAAATGCAGAAACATTTCAGTGTTTTTTGAAGGGATGTAAGGATATAACAACTTGAAATGTACATCCCTAATTTAAAGAGATGTACCTTATTTGTTTTAATATTTAACACTTTCATTTGGGAATCGTTCACTTTCCATTTCTCTAGAATTGTTCTGAAATTTTCCAACAAGGTATTTTTGTACGGTCATTTTATACGGTCATTTTAGTTGCTTTAGTTGCTTAAAAAAAAAGTGTGCCGTGGATTTATTTGAGTTAAAACACCTTAAAAATGAAGAAGGATTACTTTGTTTACAAAGAAATATAAGATACATTTTTTTATTTCAACAGTCCATATCTGAGAATTGAAAGAAAACAATAGTTATTTAAATGGTTAAGAGTCTGGGTGTCATCCTTGACAGCACATTATCCTTTCAATCACACATCAATAACATCACCCGGACCGCCTACTTCCATCTTCAAAACCTAAATCCTCTCCGCCCCTCCCTCACCCCCCACACTGCCGCCATCCTTGTCCACAGCCTTGTCACTTCCTGTCCGGACTACTGCAACTCTCTCCTCTTCGGCCTCCCTCACAAATCCCTCCATAAACTCCAACTGGTCCAGAATTCAGCTGCCCGGATCATTACCCGAACCCCCCTCCATCCACCACATCACTCCTGTCCTCCAACAGCTCCACTGGCTCCCTGTTCAGTTCTGTATTCAGTTCAAAGTCCTCCTGTTAACATTCAAGACCATCCACAACCTCACCCCCCCATATCTGTCCGACCTCCTCCATGTTCCCACTCCCTCCCGCTCCCTCAGATCCTCTTCCTCCATACACCTGTCTTCAACTCAGGAACACTGATTCTTTCCCCCATTTCAAAACACATCTGTTTAAAACCGCCTACACTACAGTGTATGTGTATATATATATATATATATACATATATATATATATATATATATATATATGTATATATATATATATATATATATATATATATATATATATATATACATATATATATCTGTGCGGTTTCCTTGAGTGCCGAGAAAGGCGCCTTTAAATACAATTTATTATTATTATTATTATTATTATTAAATTTAGAATTCAATCCAGTTTTCTTGAAAATCGTTAGAGAATTGTGGAGTAGATTGAGTGTATCCTTACACCCCTAGAGGAGGTTGATGGACAAACTGCGAGCCATCCTGGACAACCCCTCTCACCCTCTCCATGATGAGCTGTGGCTGATGGGGAGCTCGTTCAGTCAGAGCATCATCCCACCACGGTGCAAGACTGAACGCTTCAGGCGCTCCTTTGTGCCCACCGCCATCAGACTGTTGAACAGTAATGGAGGCCACAGACTGCACCACGCCCCCATGAACAGATCCATAACATCCCTGCTCTGTCTGTCACACTCCATCATCTCATCCCAAACTCTCTCTTGACTGCTGCTGGCATTATAATGTATAATATACTGTATTATATAATTATCTTGCTATATTATATTATGTTATATTACATTACTATTCTAACTACAACCCATGGTCATATTACATACAAATATTATTTCTATTTATTGCTTAATTTGTCATTAACAACCATAATAACACCATGTCAGCCTGTCACTACTGAAACATTTTTAATACTGCCTGTAATTACTGCTATTTAATTTAAATTCCATTTGTAACATTGTATATCTAAATTGTATTCTAGCTTTATTTATCTATTTTATTTTACTTATTTTATTTTATTTTGTACTTATTGAAACTTCTTCTTGATTGTACTTATGTCTGGGTTGCTGTAACAACTGAATTCCCCCCCTGGGGATCAATAAAGTAATATCTTCTCTAGTGAACAGATATTGAAGCATTCGTTTGTTAATTATCATAAACACATATTTAAATGTTGACTCTGTGTAGCTTCCTGTCTTCCTGTTCTTCTTCGTGTCCTTTCGTCTTAAAGGTGACATATCATGCAAAATTGACTTTTTAATGGTTCTCTACCTGAAATCTGTGTCCCTGTCTACAAACCCCCCGAGAATGAAAAGAATCCATTCTGCCCCTGTTCTGATTTCTCCACCTTTCTGTAAATGTGTGTGAAACCAGCCGTTTCAGACTTCTGTGTTTTTGTTACGTAACAACAATATCCGGTCTGTAACAGGAAGTCAGAGCTCGGAGCTTGTTCAGCCCATAGACTGTATAAAATACAACTCAACCCCTCCTCCGTTTTTCATTACCTGCACACATGTGTGCTAACAAGGAGCTTAGGAGGGAGGCATGCTAGTTGTAGGCTGTCTTAATAAACACAAAGGTCGCTTTGACTCCCCACGTCTGCAGATTTGAAGATCTAGTGGATGATTTTTATTTGTCATGGATAAGTGCTAGCGCTAGTTAGCATAGCCACATAGCTACATGTTGGTAGCTGTGTACCAAGACACACGTCGACATACTGACAAATAAAACAACAAGAAACACTAAATCTGTGACCAATGGTTCAGAAAGGTCCTGCTGCAGGCGCCTCTCCGTCAGGATCCAGATTCTGGATCAGATTCAGAGGGTTGAAGTAACGCGGGTCTCTGAGCAGCCGTGTATATTCAGCCAACATGTAAACATTAGATCAACGTGCTGGACAGCCGAGGCCACACCCACTTCTCGAGGGGGCGTGGTCAGAGAGAAAACAGAGTGTTCTGAGGAGGACTGAAGAAGAGGGTTTTTCAGGCAGACCAAAATCTGATTTCAAAGTGTTTTTATGAGCATAAACTTTAAAGACATGTTTTGGGGACCTCTTAGACCAATATATGTTGATGAACAAAGCGTGATATGTCACCTTTAACACCGCTCACAAATACTCAGATCCTTCACCTCTGCGATCACAGCCCGTCTCAAACACAAACACAGGGTTGAAAGTTTCCGCCGCTTTCTTTTCCTGACACAAATTCCAGCCCTGGTTTGTGAGCTCTTAAAAGTTTTAATGAGAAAACTGTGGCAGCAGGTTGTTTTACGGGACGTCTCTTGGCCTACTTTTTGTTCAGAGACACAAAACAGCCGGGAGCTCAGGGAGAGGGAAGTCTGCTTTCACACCCTGTGAATGCTCCAGCAATTATACTGACCATTACTTCAACAATGGTAATAATGAATCATACATCCTTTATTCATAACTGCTTCATTATGAGCAGAGGTTAAGCTGCACCATTTAGAGATCAGCTGTTCTTAACTCATCAAGGTAACTCTGTCAGTGTTGGAAAGGTGAGTCCCCCTGTAGCTTCAGTCTGCATTCCCTTCAAACCAAACAGGTCAGAGCTGACGATCTCTGCCTGTTCACGCCTGCTGCCATGTGTGGAATGTAGCTGCACACACACACACACACACACACATACACACACAGGCTACATAGCTTGCACATGCACATGCAGGCGAACATGCACACGCACACAGGGAGCCGTGGGGTTGGCGGTACCCACAGGAAAAGCTGACGTGTTTACATTTAAACAATACCTGGTGGGACAAAGCCCGGCTGTTGTTGTGAGCTGCTGAGAATCAGGGACTTCAGAACAGGTTTTAATGCTGAGGCCATTACAGAGTGCTTTGTAAGTGGTTCTGGTTTTACTGACGGGGTTATCATTAAACAAGTTAACAGGATTATAGCTTCATGAGGGCGATGAAGCTTACATCCAATAACTCAAGAGTTATATAACTTCAGTGAAAAGATGTTTCTGTTTTCACATCAGTGCCTCTTCTAACTAGATGGATTCATGGTCTCAGGAGGATAGACCGTGAAGCAGCTTCGTTACCTGCACAACAATCACTAGTGCCTCCTTTGGAATCATCTACCAGTCAGGGACCAGGAGGCAGACACCCTCTCTACTTTCATCACAGATGGATTCACTGAATCAACACATGAGAGGAGATAAGCGCGAGTAGCAAAGACGTTTCAACACGGCTTTAAAATCCTTTTGAACTCAAAAAGCCGTGATCGCAGAGATCGGCCGGTGTTTTGGTTTAAACGGCGACCCTGTTAACTGGAGACTCTCAGCCGGATGCATCCCTCATAAACGTCTTTAGACCATCGTTAAATATCTGATGAGGATATTTTGAAATCTTAATAAAAACTAAACTAGTTTGCATTCCCAGGAACTCCCTCTGTGTTTCAACAGCTGTGTAAACTCCACAAACACTGACACGTTCAGCTGAAGGTCTCCAGTTTACAGGGTCACTTTTAAAACCAGAACACCGGGAGGAGAGACGCATTCACACCATCAGGCTCTAAGAGGACTACTGTTCAGAAGTTATTAAACCAAGTGGATCACAGGTGTGTGTGTGAGGTTATTGTGGATGGAGGGGGAAATAAAAACACTGCAGGAACATTCAGCATTGCAGGCCCCGCCCCCAAAGTTCCTGGACCTATGGAAAATATAACCCCCTAAGCAGAGGCTTTTCAGAGGGAGATTAACAACCCAGGAACTAAATTTAAGAGATAAGATAAGATAAGATAAGATACTCCTTTATTCGTCCCACAACAGGGAAATTCATGGAGTTACAGCAGCAAACAAGAAGGTGTACAGAACAAGAAGATCTGACCCTGGTTCCTGCTGTCTAAAGACACATAGTTCCCCAAAGGGTCCCTAGTTCCTGGGGAAAGTTCCTGCGGTTTAAAAGCACCTTCAGATTATTGACACTTTTATAAACATCTTCATTTTGTTTGCCTCTCTGTGACTCCTTTTTTGAGTTTGACTTCTGAAGGTGGTGAAGAAATAATCACAAAGCTAGTTATTTATCAATATGCACACATGTAGAAAAGATAGACGCAAAAAAAAGCTCTTCTCATTTCCTGTTTTGGTCTCAAAGGTCTTTGTCTCCCACTGTGAAAACATGTGGGTTTAAATGAAGCCGTTTTAAGATCTTCAAAGCTGACTCTACTTTATCCTTTTGTATAATTAACTCCTAATGTCTAATCGATATAAACCTCACTGACTCCTGAAATGTTTTGAGGAGATCTGGGTCAAGTAATTGGTCTTCAGTCCTTCAAATGAAGCTCAGAGAAGGAGCCTTTTTAAAAATTCTTCTCTGAAGTATTTGTCTCTGAGGGAAGTACATAAACATGGCGGGCAAAGGTTTCACAGATCCTTGAAAACAACAACCTGAAGAGCAGAGACCGCTTCATGAAGAGCAGAGACCGCTTCATGAAGAGCAGAGACCGCTTCATGAAGAGCAGAGACCGCTTCATGAAGAGCAGAGACCGCTTCATGAAGAGCAGAGACCGCTTCATGAACAGCAGAGACCGCTTCATGAAGAGCAGAGACCGCTTCATGAAGAGCAGAGACAGCTTCATGAAGAGCAGAGACCGCTTCATGAAGAGCAGAGACCACTTCATGAAGAGCAGAGACCACTTCATGAAGAGCAGAGACCGCTTCATGAAGAGCAGAGACCGCTTCATGAAGAGCAGAGACCTCTTCATGAAGAGCAGAGACCGCTTCATGAAGAGCAGAGACCACTTCATGAAGAGAGCAGAGACCGCTTCATGAAGAGAGCAGAGACTGCTTCATGAAGAGCAGAGACCGCTTCATGAAGAGCAGAGACCGCTTCATGAAGAGCAGAGACCGCTTCATGAAGAGCAGAGACCGCTTCATGTAGAGCAGAGACCGCTTCGTGAAGAGCAGAGACCGCTTCATGAAGAGCAGAGAAGACCGCTTCATGAAGAGCAGAGACCGCTTCATGAAGAGCAGAGACCGCTTCATGAAGAGAGCAGAGACCGCTTCATGAAGAGAGCAGAGACCGCTTCATGAAGAGCAGAGACCACTTCATGAAGAGCAGAGACCGCTTCATGAAGAGAGCAGAGACCGCTTCATGAAGAGCAGAGACCACTTCATGAAGAGCAGAGACCACTTCATGAAGAGAGCAGAGACCGCTTCATGAAGAGCAGAGATCGCTTCATGAAGAGCAGAGACCGCTTCATGAAGAGCAGAGACCGCTTCATGAAGAGCAGAGACCGCTTCATGAAGAGCAGAGACCGCTTCATGAAGAGAGCAGAGACCGCTTCATGAAGAGAGCAGAGACCACTTCATGAAGAGAGCAGAGACCGCTTCATGAAGAGAGCAGAGACCGCTTCATGAAGAGAGCAGAGACCGCTTCATGAAGAGAGCAGAGACCACTTCATGGAGAGAGCAGAGACAGCTTCATGAAGAGCAGAGACCGCTTCATGAAGAGCAGAGACCGCTTCATGAAGAGCAGAGACCGCTTCATGAAGAGAGCAGAGACTGCTTCATGAAGAGCAGAGACCGCTTCATGAAGAGCAGAGACCGCTTCATGAAGAGCAGAGACCGCTTCGTGAAGAGCAGAGACCGCTTCATGAAGAGCAGAGACCACTTCATGAAGAGAGCAGAGACCGCTTCATGAAGAGCAGAGACCGCTTCATGAGGAGCAGAGACCGCTTCATGAAGAGCAGAGACCGCTTCATGAAGAGCAGAGACCGCTTCATGAAGAGCAGAGACCATTTCATGAAGAGCAGAGACCGCTTCATGAAGAGCAGAGACCACTTCATGAAGAGCAGAGACCACTTCATGAAGAGCAGAGACCGCTTCATGAAGAGCAGAGACCGCTTCATGAAGAGCAGAGACCGCTTCATGAAGAGCAGAGACCGCTTCATGAATCTGAAGTTACTACAGTGTGTGATCGCACGTCTGCCCTCCAGTCCACCGGTCCTTCAGCTCAGTCAGGAGCGGCCTTTATTGGCTCCACAAGGAGAGCTTTTAGTGCTCCAGGTCAGGGGAAGGCTGTGTTTATTCACCCGTTTAAACACACACACACACACACTTACACACACACACACACTGCTCGCCCCTCTCTGTCTGTCTCTCACACTGACTCCTCTGTATCCTTTTAATTTCAGACTCTCTCTGCAGCCTGCAGTTTGTTGGCAGGTCCTGGTTTGTTGATGTTGTTTCTGGCGTGTGAGCGTTGTGAGTGTGGGTTTGTGTACTGTGTGAACTCGTGCTGCGTTTACGTCATGCAGGATTTACTGACTCTTTGCTGAAAGCTTGAATGTGTTTGTAGATACAGTATCTGCTTCTGTCGGTCACGTACGTCACTGAACCGGGGTCACGGGCACGTCTATGCAAGGTGATGAAAATAAGACCGCTCTGTGCAGAATCGAGTCCGTCTGAAACTTTGGAGTACATAAAAACTGAAGATTTGAAGTCGTCCGTGGCTTTGAACATCAAAATGCTGTGTTCAGGGTCACATCACCACTGCATGAAAAACAAACACTTCATCAGTTTCAATGAGACCACTGAGCGGGCTCAGAGCAGATCCTGCCGCAGAACAGTCTAGCACAAATACACAGAGTCCTCTGGTGGAAGAGTTGAACCTGGTTTAACCTCAACCACAAAAACAATGCAGCATCGCCTGGCAGTGAATCGACCAATCAGTGACGAGGACCCCTACAAAGTCAGCTCAGGGTTCCCGAGGTTTTAAAACACGAGTGAAAAATGCTGTATTCGGTTTTTGGCTCTAACAGAAATGTCCCTGAAGTCCAGGTCTGCAGACTCCAAGTTTGGGAATGATATCTCTGCTATAAGCCTCCTGAAGCCATCCTTCTTATGACCCACAGAGCTCTTAATGCTCAGACACCTTCATATCTTAAAGAGCTCATAGTGTCCTATTCCCCCTCTAGAACTCTACGCTCCCAACATGCAGGCCTGCTCATCATACCTAGAGTCTCTGAAAGTAGTATGGGAGGTAGAGCCTTCAGTTATCAGGCCCCTCTCCTTTGGAATCATCTACCAGTCAGGGTCTGGGAGGCAGACACCCTCTCTACTTTTAAGAGTAGGCTTCAGAGATGATAGTGGGGAGACAGATAGTAGTAGTTGTAGCAGCTGGAGTCTGGCACGTCCACAGCAGCAGAGATCCAGAGGAACCTACGAGACAAGGGAGCTCAGGGACCCCAGAAAGGTCTATGGTTAGTAACTTTAATGGGACAGGAAGAGTTAAAGTGAGAGACAGGCAGAGAGAGGAGAGAGAGGGAAAGACAGGATCCCAGTGTGTCAGTCTGAGCCTATAGCAGCATAACTAAGACCTGGTCCAAGCCTGATCCAGCTCTAACTATAAGCTTTATCAAAAAGGAAAGTTTGAAGCCTACTCTTAAAAGTAGAGAGGGTGTCTGCCTCCCGGACCCTGACTGGTAGATGATTCCAAAGGAGAGGGGCCTGATAACTGAAGACTCTACTTCCCATACTACTTTTAGAGACTCTAGGTCCAATGAGCAGGGCCTCTGTGACTCTATGGTTTGTCCTAGATTTGAAAAGCTCAGCGTTGGTGAGAACTTCTGTCGAGTGTAGAGATTTTCCCACACTCAGTGTGTGCTCTGTGTCGGTTCCTCACCTTGTTGGCAGTCTTGCGGGTTTTTGCATTTGTTGATATGAAACTGACATGTGGTGTCACTTCCTGTCACAGGGGCATACATTTGAACCACATTACACAGCTGATAGCTTACTCACTAGACTAACATGTACACTCAACGTAAACAAAGTGATGGAGTTAACGGTTTGGAGGTTAGAAGGTGATAAAAACAGAGTGTTTGAGATGGTGAATCAGACTGAGCTTGGGGCGGAGAGGCTCTCATTGTTCAGACGGATGTAAGACTTTGGATCAGCTATAGGCAGGGAGGAGGAGACATGAGTTAAAGTAAGGTGAGAAGGGTACCTCCAGGTAATGAAAAAGATATTTGAGAGAGGGAGGGAAGATATGAGTGTTTGAAATGAGAGAGCTGGAGAATCAGCAGAGAGAGAGAGAGAGAGACAGAGAGAGAGAGGGATAGAAGTAATCAAACTCTGAGATGAGACGAGAGCTGCAGAGAGAGTCTGACAGAGAGAAGCTTGAAATGAAACTGGAGAAGAGAGGGAGAGATGTTTCATTATTTTATGAAGGTTAAGTTTGAGAGAAGTGGAAAAAGGTTATTCTCTTTCTCTATTTTTAAAAATCGCTCGCTCGCTCGCTCGATACGACGAAAGCAGTTTAAACCCTGACTGAAACACAAGCAGCATCAGAGAGCAGTGTTACCCAGGATGCAGTTTGTTTGTGTATTAATGCATCTTGCAGAGACCTGATCAGAGGAGGTGTTCACACTCAAAATAATCCACCATGAGCAGAGCACTTTGCAGCATTTAGCAAGTTACAGTGGCAAGGACAAACTTCCTTTAACAGGCAGAAACCTCCAGCAAAAACTCTCCCTCTCTTCTCTCTTTTCTTAGACCTTTCTGGAGTCCCTGAGCTCCCTTGTCTCGTAGGTTCCTCTGGATCTCTGCTGCTGTGGACGTGGTCCAGACTCCAGCTGCTACAACTACTACTATCCGTCTCCCCACTATCATCTCTCTCTCTCTCTTCATCTCCCTCTATCCCTCTCTCCAACACGGTCTCAGCAGATGTGTGTCTAACATGAGTCTGGTCCTGCTGGAGGTTTCTGCCTGTTAAAGGAAGTTTGTCCTTGTCACTGTATTTCACACCTTCACCTGCAGCAACAATGATTCATTATTTAATGCAGTTAGTAACTTACAGATGTGCTACAGACACTTTTTAGTGATAGAACATTAAAATCAGCCTGTGCTAAAAAAGAGAGGAAATATCTGAGATGACATCATTGTTCCTTCCCTCTCTTCCAAAATAAAACCACAGCTCGATCTTCAGGCGGAGGGAAGACACGATGAAGTTCTGCAGACTGATCCGTTCATTCATCAGAGAGACTCAGCGGATCAGAGCTCAGTGAGCCTGAACCTTCACAGATGAGCCCTCGGGCCTCTGTCAAGAGAACTCTGGAGTCTAACTGGTTTCCCCTCAGCTGTGTGAGATCATGCATGTTTCTTTACATTATCTGAACACAGCTCTTACACATCCAACAAACTGACCGACTAGAGAGCGGGAAGACGTCTTTATGGTATCATGAAAACAGATTTAATTGTAGAGCTTTTCCTTTTTTTACCTGAAGTTTATTTATTTATATTTGAGTTTAACTGTTTTAAAAATTATATTTTTAAATAATTATACTCCTTTAAAGTTATTTTAAAGGAATTTTGTGTATTTTAAAAATGTTTTCCTTTTTTGATCTTGCTTGTGTGATTTTATAAAGCACTTGTTTTATTTTTCTGCCCATTTAAAACACTTTTTAACCATTTTTTTAAGTGCTCTATAAATAGAAATATAATAATTATATTTTTTATTTTTGTTTTATAAATATAATATTATTTTTTTATTATTATTATCATTATTATTATTATTATTATTATTTATTTGATTTTATTTTTTGATATATATATTTATTTTTTATTAGAAGCAGAGCTCTCTCTCTGTTTCTTAGTTACACACATTAACTGTTTTAAATAATAAAAATTCACCATGATGTCATGCATATAAATACAGTCTGTGTGACATGGAACTCCTTATGGAATTAAATGTAGAACTAAAAACGTCACGCCACCATTCTGTCGATATCCATTAAGATAACACAGAGTCTGTTCAGACATGTTCCACGTCCTGTGCTGAGCCGTCTTCTTCACATCCTTCAGAACAGACAGAATAAACCTGCTCAGTTTAAAAGGGCCGGCTGAGACTGAAGTCCTCCTGAGGAGTCACAGAACCAGGACACATGCTAACAGAGCATCACACTGCCATGTGTGCAGGGATGATGTATTAAATGTCACAGGTGAGAATACCTGTTTTATAATGACTGGTGTCAGGCGTCTCTCTCTGTCTTCATTTCCACACTCTCTTCAGAGGCAGAGAGGCCGTACGGAGCAGTGGGAGGGTGTTTCAAGTATCTTGTACCAACAACACCACCATGCTCGGGGCAAAACAGGTGACAGGTGAAGTAACGCAGAGAGAAAGAGACAGGAAGCAGCAGACAGACGGACTGAGAGGAGGCGTGGTGACATGTTTTGACCTGATTTTAAAATAAAAAGGCCAAAAACACACACCGACATCTGCCGCCACTATTTAAAGATACAACCGCCACTCTCCAGCTCAGGACAACTAACGGCCAAATTCCACCAGATACAGTCAGGGTGTTAACTTCCACTGGATCCACTCCGTTGTGATCCGGCAGGTCGGAGTCCTCCGGATCAGATACACAAGACTTCGATGTTCACCGGATACCGGAGCACGACGCATCAATCTCAACAGAGCAGAAGGAGCGGGACAGGAAGTCAGGCACAGTTTGTGTGTGAGTTTGTGTGTGTGTGTGTGTGTGTGTGTGTGTGTGTGTGTGTGTCTGCATGAGTGTGTTTGTTTGTGTTTGTTTATGTGTGTGTGTGTGTGTGTGTGTCTGCATGAGTGTGTTTGTTTGTGTTTGTTTATGTGTGTGTGTGTGTGCGTGCGTGCGTACGTGTGTGTGTGTTTGTGTGTTTGTGTGTGTGTTTGTATGTACGTGCATGCGTGTGTGTGTGTGTGTGTGTGTGTGTGTGTGTTTGTATGAACGTGCATGCGTGAGTGTGTGTTTGTGTGTGTGTGTTTGTGTGTGTGCGTTAGCGTGTGTGTGCGTGTGTGTTTGTGTGTGTGTGTGTGCGTTAGGGTGTGTCTGTGCATGCGTGTGTGTTTGTGTGTGTGTGTGTGTGTTTTTGTGTGTGCATGTGTGTGTGTGTTTGCATGTGTGTGCGTGTTTTTGTGTGTGTGTGTGTGTGTGTGTGTGTGTGTGTGTGTGCGTTTGTGTGTGTGTGGTGTGTGTGTGTGTGTGTGTGTGTGTGGGTGTGTGTTTGCGTTTGTGTGTGTGTGCGTGTGTGTGTGTGTGTGTGTGTGTGTGTGTGCGTTTGCGTGTGTTTGTGTGTGTACATGCGTGCGTGCGTGTGTGCGTGCGTGCGTGCGTGCGTGCGTGCGTGTGTGCGTGCGTGCGTGTGTGCGTGTGTGTGTGTGTGTGTGCATACCGCCCTACATGAACCTCTCCACTCCACGTCTGCACTCAGTGAACCCTGAACACATCAACAGAGAAACAGAGTTCTACTTTTCGTTGTTTCCCACAGTCTGTGAATCTCTCTGACCTCGATCTACTTCCTGAAACCGTTCACAGCAGAGTTCAACACCTCCGACCGAAAGTCCTCACCTCACAGCGGCTCCACTCAAAAAACTGATCTGAGGTTAGCTTCAGTCAAATCATTCAAAGTGCTTCACTTCAAAAATGCTATTTTCTGCCGTGATTTCAAAGCTGATGTTGAAACCACGTTCAGGGTCTGAATCTAGCATGGCCTCTTAATTCCTCATGTAGGTGTGAACTTTGACCCTGGATGCTCTCAGTTTGAGGGAGAGACTTAGCAGGAAAGGATGAGACAGAAAAGAAGTTATCAACAATGAAGATAATCCTTCCACGTGTGTCAGCTGTTCCTCAAACTGTGAGAGTACGAGTGCTTTTGGACCGGTGGACCCAGGGTTTAAATTTAGTTCAGGGGTAGTTAATCTCCCCACTTAAAAAGCTCCTGCTAGGGGGGTAGTACTTTTCAAAGGTCCCGGGACTTTCAGGGGGCGGGGCCTGCAATGCTGAACGTGTCTGATTGGTAGATTAACCGCAGTGTTTTTATTCCTCCCTCCGTCCACAATAACATCACACACATCTGTGATTCTCTTGATTTCTCTTTCTTTCATTAGTTTTTATTTGTTCTATCTTTTTTGTATGTGTGTGTACTTTTCAAAAGAAGAAGCTGTGATTCTCTTGATTTAGCAGCTTGTAACAGTAGTCTTCTCTCAGCCCACCGTGAATGCGTCTCTCCTCCCGGTGTTCCGCTTTTAAAAGTGACCCTGTAAACAGGAGACCTTCAGCTGAACGTGTCAGTGTTTGTGTTGATTCATTCATTACTTTTTCCATGTTTTTAACTGCAGGCACAACATTTTCACTTTTTTTTCATGTTTTTCTGCTTTTGGAGCACAATTTCAAGTTTGAGGAAAATTTGTTTTTTCAACAGGGTCAACTTTTTTGTCAATTTTTTTTTTGTCAAATCTTTTTTTTTCCAAAAACATTTTTTGTCAAAAAAAAATTTTGTCAACATTTTTTATCAAAAAAATTTTTTTTTCAAAAAAATTTTCAAAAATTTTCTTTTCAAATTTTTTTTTCAAAATTTTTTTTTTCAATTTTTTTTTTCAATTTTTTGTCAATTTTTGATTTTTCAATTTTTTGGGTCAATTTTTGATTTTTCAAATTTTTTTCAATTCTGTTTTTTTTTTTTCAATTTTTTCCAAAAACCATTCACAGTCATTGTATTTCCATCTGTGATTCTCTTGATTTCTTTTTCTTTCATTAGTTTTTATTTGTTCTATCTTTTTTGTATGTGTGTGTACTTTTCAAAAGAAGAAGCTGTGATTCTCTTGATTTAGCAGCTTGTAACAGTAGTCTTCTCTCAGCCCACTGTGAATGCGTCTCTCCTCCCGGTGTTCCGGTTTTAAAAGTGACCCTGTAAACTGGAGACCTTCAGCTGAACGTGTCAGTGTTTGTGGAGTTTACACAGCTGTTGAAACACAGAGGGAGTTCCTGGGAATGCAAACTAGTTTAGTTTTTATTAAGATTTCAAAATATCCTCATCAGATATTTAATGATGGTCTAAAGACGTTTATGAGGGATGCATCCGGCTGAGAGTCTCCAGTTAACAGGGTCGCTGTTTAAACCAAAACACCGGTTGACTTTAAAGTCAACTTTCGCCTCCTTCCAAGTGTTGATTCAGTGAATCTGTCTGGAATAAAGCACGATCTAAAAACAGCACAAGAGTAACCATGTTTGAGTGAGAGTGAGAGAGTGAGAGTGAGATCCTAAGTCTCTAAAAAGAGGAGAACATCATCCCCTCTCGTCTCTGTGCAGACTTGGAATTGGTTAAAGAAACAGGCGACCTGAGCAGTTGGCACAAACTGTAAATAAACGCAGCGGTATAATCCTTTAATTTGTGGAGCTGCGTCAGCACAGAGGGTGGTTTACCCTCTTTGGTAACTTTTCTGAAACACACACAGACTCCTTTAGAAACGTGTTTCTCTACACACACTCCAAGAACCACACACTGGTCTGCACCTCCACCTCCTCCTCCTCCTCCTCCTCCACCTCCTCCACCTCCTCCTCCTCCACCTCCTCCACCTCCTCCACCTCCTCCACCTCCTCCTCCACCTCCTCCTCCTCCTCCACCTCCTCCACCTCCTCCTCCTCCTCCTCCTAGCTCAGAGTCGCCACTTAAGTCTGTTTCTCTTTCCCTCCCTCGCTCGCTCCGTCCCCCCGGGGGAGCCTGTGGTTTTCGTGATGGTTGGAGTTCCCATAAATGTCCAATCTGCACAGGGAGCAGCAGAAACCACCATAAATCACCCAACGTGATTCCTTGTCCGTTATACCACCGGGGCGCCTGCGTGGTACGGAGGGAGGTGGGACGGGGAGAGAGGTGGGCAGGACGGAGGAGAGGTGGGCAGGACGGAGGAGAGGTGGGCAGGACGGAGGAGAGGTGGGCAGGACGGAGGAGAGGTGGGCAGGACGGAGGAGAGGTGGGCAGGACGGAGGAGAGGTGGGCAGGACGGAGGAGAGGTGGGCAGGACGGAGGAGAGGTGGGCAGGACGGAGGAGAGGTGGGCAGGACGGAGGAGAGGTGGGCAGGACGGAGGAGCCAAGAAAACTGGGAAAAGGTTGACGAGGCGTAAGAGCTGCGGTGAGACGCAGAGCCAAACATCTGCTCAGGAGACAGACGCACCTCCAGCACGCCGACCACTTTCACATCCAAGAAAAGAAGCTGACGGACTCCAACACAAAGACCTCGAACAAAGAGGGACTGTGAGAACCAGACAAACATGGAAACTAGGTTTGTGTGTCCCTCACAAGGACCAGGAGATTTTAACTGATCCACAAACCGGTCTCTCTCTCTGCACCCCGGGTCTGATATCCGCCTTATGAGCCTCCTCACACTCCTGTTTCAAGAGTGACGTGCAGCAGGATGTGGACGTCACTCTGCACACCTTTAGTTTTGGATCATTGTGAAACATTACATCATCAATAAGCCCCGCCCACACACGAGTCACCTGCAGTGATTAGGTCACGGGGCGGGACAGGAACGAAGGAGGAGGTTAACGAGAGGTGACAAGATGAGAATGAACCTTCTAACAGAATGAATACATAGATGACAGAACATCATGTAGTATGGGAGGTCGAGCCTTCAGTTATCAGGCCCCTCTCCTTTGGAATCATCTACCAGTCAGGGTCCGGGAGGCAGACACCCTCTCTACTTTTAAGAGTAGGCTTCAAACTTTCCTTTTTGATAAAGCTTATAGTTAGAGCTGGATCAGGCTTGGACCAGGTCTTAGTTCTGCTGCTATAGGCTTAGACTGACACACTGGGATCCTGTCTTTCCCTCTCTCTCCTCTCTCTGCCTGTCTCTCACTTTAACTCTTCCTGTCCCATTAAAGTTACTAACCATAGACCTTTCTGGAGTCCCTGAGCTCCCTTGTCTCGTAGGTTCCTCTGGATCTCTGCTGTAGATTCCTTTTTTGGGGTCTGTTATTCATCCTTTCTTTCTTTCTTTCTTTCTTTCTTTCTTTCTGTCCTTTAATTCTGTCCTTACTTTCTGTCCTTTCTTTTCATTCTTGCTCTCTTTACTTCTTTCTCTTTTTCCTTTCTTTAATTCCTTCTTTATTTCTTTCTTTCATTCCTTCTTTCTTTCTTTCCTTCCTTCTTTCATTCCCTTTTCCTTTCATTCTTTCTTTCTTCCATTCCTTCATTCCTTCTTTCATTCCTTCTTTCTTTCTTTCATTCTTCCTTCACTTCTCTCTCTTTCTCTGTCTTACTTTTTTATTTCATTCCTTTTTCCTGCCATTCTTCCTTTCTTTCTCTCTTTGTTCTTTCCATGTTTCTTCATCTTTTATGTCTCCTTTCCTCATCCCATCCTTTCCTTCACCATTTATTCTCCTCTTTTTCTTTCTTCTCCTCTCCCTCTCTTCTCTCTTTTCTTAGACCTTTCTGGAGTCCCTGAGCTCCCTTGTCTCGTAGGTTCCTCTGGATCTCTGCTGCTGTGGACGTGCCAGACTCCAGCTGCTACAACTACTACTATCCGTCTCCCCACTATCATCTCTCTCCCTCTCTCCCTCTCTCCCTCTCTCCAACACGGTCTCAGACACTCTGTGAGGGTGTTAACTTGAGTCCAGGATCTGAAACACTCGGTTCAGATTTATTGAACAGATTAAAGACTCTGTGGTCGTTGGAGGGCGTTTGTTTTATGAGTGTGGCGAGGGTTTATTGATTCAGTCCGTCTGTGTTATTGTCAGCTGATTAATACTCAGCAGAGAATCATCACCACCAACGTTTACAACGTCTTCATATTTACAGTCTGTTCAATAATTCATGAAGCACAGTGACAGAGGAGCGATACAGAAAGGTGATCTGATTGAAAGAAGGATATTTGTGACACTTAAACATCATAAAGTACAGTACAGACGTATCTGGATTATATCTGCGCTGCATTCAAAGACTGAAGAAGAAGAAAGAGTGTTCACTCTTCCTCTGAGTTCAGGAGGATACGGCTAAATTTAGCTTCCTTATCAAAGTGCTGCCTATCATGTTGTTTATTTCTGGATCACAGATCCGCCTCACTGCAATAACTGTGTCATGTATTTATGGACTGGACTGGGTTTGTTATGGTCCGTACAAAAGCCCTCTATGGCGGTGTGAAAGAGGCTTTCTGCCTCCCGTGCAACCCGCACACAAACAGAGGATTAGAGACGTTAAAGGGACCTTTGAAAAAGTGAAGAGTGGTGGTCTGTGAGGGAGAAATGTTTGTGCTCTGATTTCACACTTTTAAACTTTTAAACACGGAGCGCAAAACACCCGAGCAAAACACAGAGCTGGGACAGAGGAGGAGACCGCAGCGGTGATTAAACCAAGCAGCAACCTCCGGTCTCTAAATATGAAGCTAATGCATCCCAAGCGTTCAAAACTGCAGTTCCTCAAGCGTCCACTAGAGGCTGGCCGCAGAAACACAGGAAACCACATACACACCCATTCAAAGAGACGATCTTTACAGCAGAAATAAACATGTTCACAGCCTCACACTACAAGTTATGTTATTCAGCATTTCCAATATGGCGTCCAGCGTCCAAACAGCACTTCAGAAGCAGACGGGTGACGTCACGGAGACTACGAACATTTATGATACAGGATGTGGATTCAACGTAACAGACTTCATTCAAACCACAGATCAACTCAACTCTGTCCAAAGACCAACACATCGTTCGTACACTTCTCATGGTCAAATTCAAGGACACTTTAAGGTCAATTTTCAAACTTTTCAAGACGTACAGTAAGAGAGGCGTGAAGATCTGCTCTGGGTGAGCCAAATGATATCAGCTGAGGTCATTTTAAGACGTTAACAGGACATTTTTTCATCTTTTCTTCTGTTAAAATTGATTTTGTGATTGATACAGTTATTAATAATTGTCTTCAATGTTCAGACACAAGCAGCAGGCGCACCGCTGTCACTCCTGGGATGTTTGTAGCTCGGGGCCCGTCACCATCCATGAGAAACTTAGTGTCGTGCCTTCGTATCCAGCGGGAGAAACTCCCACTCCGTGGCCGCCGTCTCAGGAACCACACAATGTTTTTAGACGAGACTTGTCGCCGACCGACCGACCGCGGCCATGTGATAACCTGCCCGAGCTACAAACACACAGTGGGTGACGGCAGTACAGCTGCTGGGAATCATCACAACACCTTCATGTTATATGGCACAGAGCTTCTACATCACACCTAGCATGTAGCATAAACAGGCGATTAGCATCAACAAATAACAGGCTAATTAGCGTGTAGGGCTAACGTGGCGTCGCACGTCACGTCACACATGACAACAGACCAGCATGTCACACACACGAGCCAATCAGAGAGAGACGTTATTATTTCTCTCCATTGAATGGATCTGTTGAGTCAGTCTGATGTTAATGTGAAATATAAAAGATTACAAATTCAAACATTTACAAACACTGAGACACAAAATTCAACATCTTTCAAACTTTGAAAACACAACATTCAAATTCAAGCATTTTCAAGGATTTCAAGCACCCGCAACCTGTCAACAGGACCACTTCACATACAGGACTACTTCACATACAGGACTACTTCACATACAGGACTACTTCACATACAGGACCACTGCACATACAGGACCACTTCACATACAGGACCACTTCACATACAGGACCACTGCACATACAGGACCACTTCGCATACAGGACCACTTCACATACAGGACCGCTGCACATACAGGACCACTTCACATACAGGACCACTTCACATACAGGAC
Source organism: Notolabrus celidotus (assembly GCF_009762535.1). Classification (NCBI taxonomy): domain Eukaryota; kingdom Metazoa; phylum Chordata; class Actinopteri; order Labriformes; family Labridae; genus Notolabrus; species Notolabrus celidotus. The sequence continues at coordinate 764,419 of NC_048276.1, read as the reverse complement.
CACTTCACATACAGGACCACTGCACATACAGGACCACTTCGCATACAGGACCACTTCACATACAGGACCGCTGCACATACAGGACCACTTCACATACAGGACCACTTCACATACAGGACAGCTTCACATACAGGACCACTTCACATACAGGACCATTTCACATACAGGACCACTTCACATACAGGACCATTTCACATACAGGACCACTTCACATACAGGACCACTTTACATACAGGACCACTTCATATACAGGACCACTTCACATACAGGACCACTTCACATACAGGACCACTTTACATACAGGACCACTTCATATACAGGACAACTTCACATACAGGACCACTTCACATACAGGACAACTTCACATACAGGACAATTTCACATACAGGACCACTTCACATACAGGACAATTTCACATACAGGACCACTTCACATACAGGACCGCTTCATATACAGGACCGCTTCACATACAGGACCGCTTCACATACAGGACCGCTTCACATACAGGACCAATTCACATACAGGACCACTTCACATACAGGACCACTTCACATACAGGACAATTTCACATACAGGACAATTTCACATACAGGACCACTTCACATACAGGACCACTTCACATACAGGACCGCTTCACATACAGGACAATTTCACATACAGGACCACTTCACATACAGGACCGCTTCACATACAGGACCACTTCACATACAGGACCACTTCACATACAGGACAATTTCACATACAGGACCACTTCACATACAGGACCGCTTCACATACAGGACAACTTCACATACAGGACCGCTTCACATACAGGACAACTTCACATACAGGACAACTTCACATACAGGACCACTTCACATACAGGACCACTGAGAGGACTTAACTACCCTTCAAGTCTCATACATTTACATGCGGACCCCCTGAGACGGTCTCAACGGCCCAAATGAGGTCCGCTCACCTCATGTTGGGCACCACTGAAAAGTCTCAATCACTGTGTTCAGTTACATTAACATGTTTTTACCTTTTAAAGGTTTTAACTGCAGATTAGCATGAAGCTAATTAAAGCTAAAGGGTAACATGAGAAGAACTTTAAGCTAGCTGTTTAAAGTGAACGTTTAAATCAGTTAAAGAACAGAATCTATTAATAAACATGTTAATAGACATGTTAGTAAACATGTTATAAACATGTAATAAACATGAGAATGAACACGGGACTGTGATGTAACAGTGAACAAACATCAAACATGAACTCATTTTTAAGTTTTAAACAGTTGAAGAAGTTTTCATGAAGCAACAGTTTGATGTTAGCTAACATTAGCAGCTCGATGCTAACATTAGCATGTCGATGCTAATTAAAAGGAGCACTTGTTTAGGTTACCTCTGCGCTCCGCCGGGCGGGCGGGGTCTTCAGAGACACTTTGAAAGAACTTTCCATGGCTCCACTCATTCTCATCGTAATCCAGATCCAGTCCCTGATCCAGTCCCTGGCAACCCCCCCTCTCTTTCTCTCTCTGTTAGCCGGCCCACACACTCACATCCCCGGGGAGCTCTGCACCAACGAGCCGAGCATGGATGGAGGTTTCTGAGAGCCTTCTTCTGCCTCCAGGAGAGTCCAGGAGGATCCAGAAGAGTCCAGGAGAATCCCAAAAACTTCCCTTTCAGCTGCTACAGGTCCGGCAGAGACAGGGAGGGGGTTCTGAAGTGAGACTGGGGGTAGAGAACTGGTCCCATGATGAGTTTAAATCCAAACACATGAGAAGAATCCAGCACCGAGGCTCCGACAGATCCAGGACTTCAGATTGTGGATCCTCCTCTTCAGGTCTGAGCGGAGGGGCGTTCAAGGACTGTCGGAAATACTACAACTTACAATGTTTATTAAACCACGAGCTTTAAAACATATTTAATAAAACCATTCAGTGTTTTATTTTCATGGTTATTTAAACAACATATGTTTGCAAAATCAATATTCAACTTTTAATAATAATAATGATCTTTATTTATAATAATAATCTTTATTTATTTATCACTTTTCTAAACAAAGTTACAAAGTGCTTCACAGAAAAATATATACAGATATAAAAAATAAAAAAATACAATAAAGGAACTTTAAAAAACTAGAATGCATAACAAGAGATCAAAAGAAGATTTACATATTTAGAATGTTTTAAGAAGTGATTTTAAAATTACAGACAGAATTTAAGAATTCTTGTTTCTTGTTGTCTAAAGTATGAAGAAAGATATAAATGTGTTAACCAGGAAATTTGTATCATATAATATTGTGCAACCCTTCAGACAGCAAACAGATCCACAAGCATTCAAATTAATATTTTTGATAGCAGAATATTTGTTTGAGAAAAGCTAAACAGGTTTCAGGATTCTAAAAATTGCAATTTTGGGGGGATCATTTTGGGCATTAATTATATTTAAATTCACACGTAATTTATATCTTGAATTTTGATGTTGATCTTTTATTAGTTTTAGTTTTTAGTTTTTTTAACCTACATTTTTGTACAAATTTTGTAAGTTTAGCTTTTTGTCACTACTCCAGGAGTTTTGAGTCATTTTCTGAAAACATAATTTGATCTGAAATAGTCGTGTACATTAATAATAATAATAATAATAATAATAATAATAATAATAGTCTAATATATATAGCACTTTTCAAAACAGGGACACATAGTACTTTACAAATAGGAAACTAAAAGACAATGAAAGAGAAATGAGAGGAAGAGAAGTTAAAAAAAGAAATAATATTAATAATATAACACACGTTTATCTCTTATAATATAAGACATTTTTATACTTCATAGGGCATGATATGTTTTATTTGCCCAATTCATATCAATCAAAGGCTATTTTAAAAAAAATGATTTTTTAATCTAAAAATTAAAAACTGTTGCTGCTGAAGAATTTTAATGAAGGGTAGGAAAAAAAATGACAGCTGTGTAAATATGAAAGTTTGATATTGAAAGTACATTCTGACTTGTAAAAACTGGACTATAATTGAAATGAGATTTTCTCCTGGTGAGAATCGTATTGTTGTTATTCAAAATGTTCATTCTGGGTAAGAAGAAGAAGGAATCTTGAAAATCTGAGATTTAAAAACTAGATAATAATTTTAATTTAGGGGAATGACGTTGTGGATACCTGTAGTTATAATTCCTATGAGTGAAAATAAAGTTTTTACAAAGAGAAATGTTATTATAAATAAATGTAATTACTGATAGGAGAGTGTTTAAAACGGTGAGCTCGCTGGGTGTTTTTAAAAATAAATTAAAGACAGGAGGCACCTTTTTTAAATTAGTATTATTTATTTTTTTAAGTAGTTTATATCACTGTCTTCTATCTTGTTTCAGCCTTGTTTCATTGTATCTATAGCTGTTGTTTTCTGTCTCTGTTTTTTTGTTTATAAAGCACTTTTCAGATATAAGTAAAAATAAATTAGCTGTTTAAATTAAATGTAAAATCCACTTGTCAAATTTAAAAGCTTAACAGTTTATTCTTCTGAAACACAGAGCATGTGCACTTCATTTTTATGCATTTTTTCCTTTAATGACACAAAAACAAAAGCGTCTTAATGTCGAAGCTGAAATGAACGAGTTTGAAATCAGTCCTTGAACGCACCGTAGACCCGCCCTCTGACTCCTGATTCTTCCTGCAGTCAGTCTGAGAGCTCTGATCCAGGAGAGGAAGAATCACATCCCAGAGAGAGTTCAGAGGCTGCAGCTCTCTCAGACTCAACCTGTTCTTAGTGTTACAGTAAATCTGACTCCACAGCTTTAAAAATAAACTCTGAGTTTAAAACAAACAGAAGAAACGCCTCAATGAGTTCAACCCAGTTTATAATCTTTGTGTCCTCCCTTAAAGATCTGCTCACTCCAGAGAGGTGTGTTTTTATTTCCTCCACAGAAGACACATTCAATATCTGCTGCTGGTGTATTTACTCTCAGCCCTCTGGGACACTCCTCCTTTATTGCATAACTGCGTGTGTGTGCACTCAAAGAGGAGGAGGAGGAGGGAGGAGGAGGAGGAGGAGGAGGCGCAGGAGGATGGAGGGGAAGAGGAGGAAGAGGAGGAGGAGGAGAGGCGCAGGCGGAGGAGGAGAGGAGGAGGAGGAGGAGGAGGAG
>NC_048276.1:744425-760092 GCF_009762535.1 Notolabrus celidotus | reverse complement strand
CCTGCGTTTTAAAAGCACCTTCAGATTACTGTCACTTTTATAAACATCTTCATTTTGTTTGCCTCTCTGTGGGCAGGTCTTTGTCTCCCACTGTGAAAACATGTGGGTTTAAATGAAGCCGTTTTAAGGTCTTCAAAGCTGACTCTACTTTATCCTTTTGTATAATTAACTCCTAATGTCTAATCGATATAAACCTCACTGACTCCTGAAATGTTTTGAGGATATCTGGGTCAAGTAACTCGTCTTCAGTCCTTCAAATGAAGCTCAGAGAAGGAGCTTTTTTAAAATTCTTCTCTGAAGTATTTCTCAGAGGCTTTCTGAGGGAAGTACGTAAACATGGCGGGCAAAGGTTTCACAGATGAGCAGAGACCGCTTCATGAAGAGCAGAGGCCACTTCATGAAGAGCAGAGACCGCTTCATGAAGAGCAGAGACCGCTTCATGAAGAGCAGAGACCACTTCATGAAGAGCAGAGACCGCTTCATGAAGAGCAGAGGCCGCTTCATGAAGAGCAGAGACCGCTTCATGAAGAGCAGAGACCACTTCATGAAGAGCAGAGACCGCTTCATGAAGAGCAGAGACCTCTTCATGAAGAGCAGAGACCACTTCATGAAGAGCAGAGACCACTTCATGAAGAGCAGAGACCGCTTCATGAAGAGCAGAGACCGCTTCATGAAGAGCAGAGACCACTTCATGAAGAGCAGAGACAGCTTCATGAAGAGCAGAGAGAGCTTCATGAAGAGCAGAGACCGCTTCATGAAGAGCAGAGACAGCTTCATGAAGAGCAGAGACCACTTCATGAAGAGCAGAGACCACTTCATGAAGAGCAGGGACCGCTTCATGAAGAGCAGAGACCGCTTCGTGAAGAGCAGAGACCGCTTCGTGAAGAGCAGAGACCGCTTCATGAAGAGCAGAGACTGCTTCATGAAGAGCAGAGACCGCTTCATGAAGAGCAGAGACCGCTTCATGAAGAGCAGAGACAGCTTCATGAAGAGCAGAGACCGCTTCATGAAGAGCAGAGACCATTTCATGAAGAGCAGGGACCGCTTCATGAAGAGCAGAGACCACTTCATGAAGAGCAGGGACCGCTTCATGAAGAGCAGAGACCGCTTCGTGAAGAGCAGAGACCGCTTCGTGAAGAGCAGAGACCGCTTCATGAAGAGCAGAGACCGCTTCATGAAGAGCAGAGACTGCTTCATGAAGAGCAGAGACCGCTTCATGAAGAGCAGAGACCGCTTCATGAAGAGCAGAGACAGCTTCATGAAGAGCAGAGACCGCTTCATGAAGAGCAGAGACCATTTCATGAAGAGCAGAGACCGCTTCATGAAGAGCAGAGACCGCTTCATGAAGAGCAGAGACCGCTTCATGAAGAGCAGAGACCGCTTCATGAATCTGAAGTTACTACAGTGTGTGATCGCACGTCTGCCCTCCAGTCCACCGGTCCTTCAGCTCAGTCAGGAGCGGCCTTTATTGGCTCCACAAGGAGAGCTTTTAGTGCTCCAGGTCAGGGGAAGGCTGTGTTTATTCACCCGTTTAAACACACACACACACACACACACACACTTACACACACACACACTGCTCGCCCCTCTCTGTCTGTCTCTCACACTGACTCCTCTGTATCCTTTTAATTTCAGACTCTCTCTGCAGCCTGCAGTTTGTTGGCAGGTCCTGGTTTGTTGATGTTGTTTCTGGCGTGTGAGCGTTGTGAGTGTGGGTTTGTGTACTGTGTGAACTCGTGCTGCGTTTACGTCATGCAGGATTTACTGACTCTTTGCTGAAAGCTTGAATGTGTTTGTAGATACAGTATCTGCTTCTGTCGGTCACGTACGTCACTGAACCGAGGTCACGGGCACGTCTATGCAAGGTGATGAAAATAAGACCGCTCTGTGCAGAATCGAGTCCGTCTGAAACTTTGGAGTACATAAAAACTGAAGATTTGAAGTCGTCCGTGGCTTTGAACATCAAAATGCTGTGTTCAGGGTCACATCACCACTGCATGAAAAACAAACACTTCATCAGTTTCAATGAGACCACTGAGCGAGCTCAGAGCGGATCCTGCCGCAGAACAGTCTAGCACAAATACACAGAGTCCTCTGGTGGAAGAGTTGAACCTGGTTTAACCTCAACCACAAAAACAATGCAACATCGCCTGGCAGTGAATCGACCAATCAGTGACGAGGACCCCTACAAAGTCAGCTCAGGGTTCCCGAGGTTTTAAAACACGAGTGAAAAATGCTGTATTCGGTTTTTGGCTCTAACAGAAATGTCCCTGAAGTCCAGGTCTGCAGACTCCAAGTTTGGGAATGATATCTCTGCTATAAGCCTCCTGAAGCCATCCTTCTTATGACCCACAGAGCTCTTAATGCTCAGACACCTTCATATCTTAAAGAGCTCATAGTGTCCTGTTACCCCTCTAGAACTCTACGCTCCCAACATGCAGGCCTGCTCATCCTACCTAAAGTCTCTAAAAGTAGTATGGGAGGTAGAGCCTTCAGTTATCAGGCCCCTCTCCTTTGGAATCATCTACCAGTCAGGGTCCGGGAGGCAGACACCCTCTCTACTTTTAAGAGTAGGCTTCAGAGATGAAAGTGGGGAGACAGATAGTAGTAGTTGTAGCAGCAGGAGTCTGGCACGTCCACAGCAGCAGAGATCCAGAGGAACCTACGAGACAAGGGAGCTCAGGGACTCCAGAAAGGTCTAAACAAAGAGAAAAGAGAGGGAGACCAGAAGAAAGAAAAAGAGGAGAATAAATGGTGAAGGAATGACAGAAGGAAAGGACGGGATGAGGAAGGGAGACATAAAGGATGAAGAAACATGGAAAGAAAGAAAGGAAGGAAGGAATGAAAAAGAGAAAAAAGTAAGAAGGAATAAAAAGAGAAAGAAGTAAGAAGTAAAGAAGTAAAGAAAGAAAGAAAGAAAGAAAGAAAGAAAGAAAGAAAGAAAGAAAGAAAGAAGTAAAGAAGTAAAGAAAGAAAGAAAGAAAGAAAGAAAGAAAGAAAGAAAGAAAGAAAGAAAGAAAGAAAGAAAGAAAGAAAGAAAGAAAGAAAGAAAGAAAGAAAGAAAGAAGGAAAGAAAGAAAGGAAGGAAGGAAGGAAGGAAGGAAGGAAATAAAGAATGAATAACAGACCCCAAAAAAGGAATCTACAGGAGAGATCCAGAGGAACCTACGAGACAAGGGAGCTCAGGGACTCCAGAAAGGTCTATGGTTAGTAACTTTAATGGGACAGGAAGAGTTAGAGTGAGAGACAGGCAGAGAGAGGAGAGAGAGGGAAAGACAGGATCCCAGTGTGTCAGTCTAAGCCTATAGCAGCATAACTAAGACCTGGTCCAAGCCTGATCCAGCTCTAACTATAAGCTTTATCAAAAAGGAAAGTTTGAAGCCTACTCTTAAAAGTAGAGAGGGTGTCTGCCTCCCGGACCCTGACTGGTAGATGATTCCAAAGGAGAGGGGCCTGATAACTGAAGGCTCGACCTCCCATACTACTTTTAGAGACTCTGGGTCCGATGAGCAGGGCCTCTGTGACTCTATGGTTTGTCCTAGATTTGAAAAGCTCAGCGTTGGTGAGAACTTCTGTCGAGTGTAGAGATTTTCCCACACTCAGTGTGTGTTCTGTGTCGGTTCCTCACCTTGTTGGCAGTCTTGCGGGTTTTTGCATTTGTTGATATGAAACTGACATGTGGTGTCACTTCCTGTCACAGGGGCATACATTTGAACCACATTACACAGCTGATAGCTTACTCACTAGACTAACATGTACACTCAACGTAAACAAAGTGATGGATTTAACGGTTTGGAGGATAGAAGGTGATAAAAACAGAGTGTTTGAGATGGTGAATCAGACTGAGCTTGGGGCGGAGAGGCTCTCAGATGTAAGACTTTGGATCAGCTATAGGCAGGGAGGAGGAGACATGAGTTAAAGTAAGGTGAGAAGGGTACCTCCAGGTAATGAAAAAGATATTTGAGAGAGGGAGGGGAAGATATGAGTGTTTGAAATGAGAGAGCTGGAGAATCAGCAGAGAGAGAGAGAGAGAGAGAGAGGGATAGAAGTAATCAAACTCTGAGATGAGACGAGAGCTGCAGAGAGAGTCTGACAGAGAGAAGCTTGAAATGAAACTGGAGAAGAGAGGGAGAGATGTTTCATTATTTTATGAAGCTTAAGTTTGAGAGAAGTGGAAAAAGGTTATTCTCTTTCTCTATTTTTAAAAATCGCTCGTTCGATACGACGAAAGCAGTTTAAACCCTGACGACTGAAACACGAGCAGCATCAGAGAGCAGCGTTACCCAGGATGCAGTTTGTTTGTGTATTAATGCATCTTGCAGAGACCTGATCAGAGGAGGTGTTCACACTCAAAATAATCCACCATGAGCAGAGCACTTTGCAGCATTTAGCAAGTTACAGTGGCAAGGACAAACTTCCTTTAACAGGCAGAAACCTCCAGCAGGACCAGACTCATGACTGAAGAGTTGCATGTCTTAAGCCAGTTTAAGGTCTATGGTTAGTAACTTTAATGGGACAGGAAGAGTTAAAGTGAGAGACAGGCAGAAACCTCCAGCAAAAACTCCCCCTCTCTTCTCTCTTTTCTTAGACCTTTCTGGAGTCCCTGAGCTCCCTTGTCTCGTAGGTTCCTCTGGATCTCTGCTGCTGTGGACGTGCCAGACTCCAGCTGCTACAACTACTACTATCCGTCTCCCCACTATCATCTCTCTCTCTCTTCATCTCCCTCTATCCCTCTCTCCAACACGGTCTCAGCAGATGTGTGTCTAACATGAGTCTGGTCCTGCTGGAGGTTTCTGCCTGTTAAAGGAAGTTTGTCCTTGTCACTGTATTTTACACCTTCACCTGCAGCAACAATGATGTCATTATTTAATGCAGTTAGTAACTTACAGATGTGTTACAGGCACTTTTTAGTGATAGAACATTAAAATCAGTCTGTGCTAAAAAGAGAGGAAATATCTGAGATGACATCATTGTTCCTTCCCTCTCTTCCAAAATAAAACCACAGCTCGATCTTCAGGCGGAGGGAAGACACGATGAAGTTCTGCAGACTGATTCATTCATTCATCAGAGAGACTCAGCGGATCAGAGCTCAGTGAGCCTGAACCTTCACAGATGAGCCCTCGGGCCTCTGTCAAGAGAACTCTGGAGTCTAACTGGTTTCCCCTCAGCTGTGTGAGATCATGCATGTTTCTTTCTTTACATTATCTGAACACAGCTCTTACACATCCAACAAACTGACAGACTACAAGAGGAATCAGCCCGCAAGAGAGCGGGAAGACGTCTGTATGGTATCATGAAAACAGATTTAATTGTAGAGCTTTTCCTTTTTTTACCTGAAGTTTATTTATTTATATTTGAGTTTAACTGTTTTAAAAATTATATTTTTAAATAATTGTATTCCTTTAAAGTTATTTTAAAGGAATTTTGTGTATTTTAAAAATGTTTTACTTTTTTGATCTTGCTTGTGTGATTTTATGACGCACTTGTTTTATTTTTCTGCCCATTTAAAACACTTTTTAATCATTTTTTTAAGTGCTCTATAAATAGAAATATAATAATTATATTTTTTATTTTTGTTTTATAAATATAATATTATTTTTCATTATTATTATTATTATTATTATTTATTTTATTTTATTTTTTGATATATATATTGATTTTTTATTAGAAGCAGAGCTCTCTCTCTGTTTCTTAGTTACACACATTAACTGTTCTAAATAATAAAAATTCACCATGATGTCATTCATATAAATACAGTCTGTGTGACATGGAACTCCTTATGGAATTAAATGTAGAACTAAAAACGTCACGCCACCATTCTGTCGATATCCATTAAGATAACACAGAGTCTGTTCAGACATGTTCCAGGTCCTGTGCAGAGCCGTCTTCTTCACATCCTTCAGAACAGACAGAATAAACCTGGACACTTAAAAAGGGCCGGCTGAGACTGAAGTCCTCCTGAGGAGTCACAGAACCAGGACACATGCTAACAGAGCATCACACTGCCATATGTGCAGGGATGATGTATTAAATGTCACAGGTGAGAATACCTGTTTTATAATGACTGGTGTCAGGCGTCTCTCTCTGTCTTCATTTCCACACTCTTCAGAGGCAGAGAGGCCGTACGGAGCAGTGGGAGGGTGTTTCAAGTATCTTGTACCAACAACACCACCATGCTCGGGGCAAAACAGGTGACAGGTGAAGTAACGCAGAGAGAAAGAGACAGGAAGCAGCAGACAGACGGACTGAGAGGAGGCGTGGTGACATGTTTTGACCTGATTTTTAAAATAAAAAGGCCAAAAACTCACACCGACATCTGCCGCCACTATTTAAAGATACAACCGCCACTCTCCAGCTCAGGACAACTAACGGCCAAATTCCACCAGATACAGTCAGGGTGTTAACTTCCACTGGATCCACTCCGTTGTGATCCGGCAGGTCGGAGTCCTCCGGATCAGATACACAAGACTTCAATGTTCACCGGATACCGGAGCACGACGCATCAATCTCAACAGAGCAGACGGAGCGGGACAGGAAGTCAGGCACAGTTTGTGTGTGTGTGTGTGTACGTGCGTGCGTGTGTGTTTGTTTGTGTGCATGCGTGTGCGTATGTGTGTGTATGCATGCGTTTGTGTGTGCGTGCGTGTGTGTTTGTGTTTGTGTGTGCGTGCGTGCGTGCGTTTGTTTGTGTGTGTGTGTGTGTGTGTGTGTGTCTGCATTAGTGTGTTTGTTTGTGTTTGTTTATGTGTGTGTGTGCGTGCGTACGTGTGTGTGTTTGTGTGTTTGTGTGTGTGTGTTTGTATGTACGTGCATGCGTGTGTGTGCGTGTGTGTGTGTTTGTGTGTGTGTGTTTGTGTGTGTGCATTAGCGTGTGTGTGTGTGTGCGTGTGTGTTTGTGTGTGTTTGTGTGTGTGCGTTAGCGTGTGTGTGTGTGTGTGCATGTGTGTTTGTGTGTGTTTGTGTGTGTGCGTTAGCGTGTGTCTGTGCATGCGTGTGTGTTTGTGTGTGTTTGTGTGTGTGTGTTTGTGTGTGTGCATTAGCGTGTGTGTGTGTGTGCGTGTGTGTTTGTGTGTGTTTGTGTGTGTGCGTTAGCGTGTGTGTGTGTGTGTGCATGTGTGTTTGTGTGTGTTTGTGTGTGTGCGTTAGCGTGTGTCTGTGCATGCGTGTGTGTTTGTGTGTGTTTGTGTGTGTGTGTGTGTGTTTTTGTGTGTTTTTGTGTGTGTGTGTTTGTGTGTGTTTTGTGGGTGCGTGTGCGTGTTTTGTGTGTGTGTGTGTGTGTGTGTGTCTGTGTGCGTGTGTGTGTGTGTGTGTGTGTGTGCGTTTGCGTGTGTTTGTGTGTGTTTGTGTGTGCGTGTGTGTGTGTGTGTGTGTGTGTGTGTGTGTGGGTGTGCGTGTGCGTGTGTTTGTGTGTGTTTGTGTGTGTACGTGCATGCGTGTGTGTGTGTGTGTGTGTGTGTGTGTGTGTGTGCGTGTGTGTGTGTGTGTGTGTGTGTGTGTGTGTGCATACCGCCCTACATTAACCTCTCCGCTCCACGTCTGCACTCAGTGAACCCTGAACACATCAACAGAGAAGCAGAGTTCTACTTTTCGTTGTTTCCCACAGTCTGTGAATCTCTCTGACCTCGATCTACTTCCTGAAACCGTTCACAGCAGAGTTCAACACCTCCGACAGAAAGTCCTCACCTCACAGCGGCTCCACTCAAAAAACTGATCTGAGGTTAGCTTCAGTCAAATCATTCAAAGTGCTTCACTTCAAAAATGCTACTTTCTGCTGTGATTTCAAAGCTGATGTTGAAACCACGTTCAGGGTCTGAATCTAGCATGGCCTCTTAATTCCTCATGTAGGTGTGAACTTTGACCCTGGATGCTCTCAGTTTGAGGGAGAGACTTAGCAGGAAAGGATGAGACAGAAAAGTGAAGATAATCCTGCCGTTTAATTTCCACGTGTGTGTCAGCTGTTCTTCAAACTGTGAGAGTACGAGTGCTTTTCAACCTCAGGAACCAGGGTCTAAATTTAGTTCAGGGGTAGATAATCTCCCCTAAAAAGCCCCTGCTAGGGGGGTAGTTCTTTTCAAAGGTCCCAGGACTTTTTGGGGGGCGGGGCCTGCAATGCTGAATGTGTCTGATTGGTAGATTAACCTCAGTGTTTTTATTCCTCCCTCTGTCCACAATAACATCACACACATCTGTGATTCTCTTGATTTCTCTTTCTTTCATTAGTTTTTATTTGTTCTATCTTTTTTGTATGTGCGTGTACTTTTCAAAAGAAGAAGCTGTGATTCTCTTGATTTAGCAGCTTGTAACAGTAGTCTTCTCTCAGCACACCGTGAATGCGTCTCTCCTCCCGGTGTTCCGGTTTTAAAAGTGACCCTGTAAACTGGAGACCTTCAGCTGAACATGTCAGTGTTTGTGTTGATTCATTCATTGCTTTTCCATGATTTTAACCGCAGGCACAACATTTTCACTTTTTTTCATGTTTTTCTGCTTTTGGAGCACAATTTCAAGTTTGAGGAAAATTTGTTTTTTCGACAGGGTCAACTTTTTTGTCAATTTTTTTTTTTGTCAAATCTTTTTTTTTCCAAAAACATTTTTTGTCAAAAAAAAATTTTGTCAACATTTTTTATCAAAAAAATTTTTTTTTCAAAAAAAATTTCTAAAATTTTCTTTCAAAATTTTTTTTCAAAATTTTTTTTTTCAATTTTTTTTTTCAATTTTTTTGTCAATTTTTGATTTTTCAATTTTTTGGGTCAATTTTTGATTTTTCAATTTTTTTTCAATTCCGTTTTTTTTTTCAATTTTTTCCAAAAACCATTCACAGTCATTGTTTTTTCCATCTGTGATTCTCTTGATTTCTTTTTCTGTCATTAGTTTTTATTTGTTCTATCTTTTTTGTATGTGTGTGTACTTTTCAAAAGAAGAAGCTGTGATTCTCTTGATTTAGCAGCTTGTAACAGTAGTCTTCTCTCAGCCCACCGTGAATGCGTCTCTCCTCCCGGTGTTCCGATTTTAAAAGTGACCCTGTAAACTGGAGACCTTCAGCTGAACGTGTCAGTGTTTGTGGAGTTTACACAGCTGTTGAAACACAGAGGGAGTTCCTGGGAATGCAAACTAGTTTAGTTTTTAATTAAGATTTCAAAATATCCTCATCAGATATTTAATGATGGTCTAAAGACGTTTATGAGGGATGCATCCGGCTGAGAGTCTCCAGGTAACAGGGTCGCTGTTTAAACCAAAACACCGGTTGACTTTAAAGGCTTTCGCCTCCTTCCAAGTGTTGATTCAGTGAATCTGTCTGGAATAAAGCACGATCTAAAAACAGCACAAGAGTAACCATGTTTGAGTGAGAGTGAGAGAGTGAGAGAGTGAGATCCTAAGTCTCTAAAAAGAGGAGAACATCATCCCTTCTCGTCTCTGTGCAGACTTGGAACTGGTTAAAGAAACAGGCGACCTGAGCAGTTGGCACAAACTGTAAATAAACGCAGCGGTATAATCCTTTAATTTGTGGAGCTGCGTCAGCACAGAGGGTGGTTTACCCTCTTTGGTAACTTTTCTGAAACACACACAGACTCCTTTAGAAACGTGTTTCTCTACACACACTCCAAGAACCACACACTGGTCTGCACCTCCACCTCCTCCACCTCCACCTCCTCATCCTCCTCATCCTCCTCTTCCTCCACCTCCTCCTCCTACTCCTCCTCCACCTCCTCCTCCACCTCCTCCTCCACCTCCTCCACCTCCTCATCCTCCTCTTCCTCCACCTCCTCCTCCTACTCCTCCTCCACCTCCTCCTCCACCTCCACCTCCTCCACCTCCTCCTCCACCTCCACCTCCTCCACCTCCTCCACCTCCTCATCCTCCTCTTCCTCCACCTCCTCCTCCTATTCCTCCTCCACCTCCTCCTCCACCTCCTCCTCCACCTCCTCCTCCTCCTCCTCCACCTCCTCCTCCTCCTCCTCCTCCTCCTCCACCTCCTCCTCCTCCTCCTCCTCCTAGCTCAGAGTCGCCACTTAAGTCTGTTTCTCTTTCCCTCCCTCGCTCGCTCCGTCCCCCCGGGGGAGCCTGTGGTTTTCGTGATGGTTGGAGTTCCCATAAATGTCCAATCTGCACAGGGAGCAGCAGAAACCACCATAAATCACCCAACGTGATTCCTTGTCCGTTATACCACCGGGGCGCCTGCGTGGTACGGAGGGAGGTGGGACGGGGAGAGGTGGGCAGGACGGAGGAGAGGTGGGCAGGACGGAGGAGAGGTGGGCAGGACGGGGAGAGGTGGGCAGGACGGAGGAGAGGTGGGCAGGACGGAGGAGAGGTGGGCAGGACGGAGGAGAGGTGGGCAGGACGGAGGAGAGGTGGGCAGGACGGAGGAGAGGTGGGCAGGACGGAGGAGAGGTGGGCAGGACGGAGGAGAGGTGGGCAGGACGGAGGAGAGGTGGGCAGGACGGAGGAGCCAAGAAAACTGGGAAAAGGTTGACGAGGCGTAAGAGCTGCGGTGAGACGCAGAGCCAAACATCTGCTCAGGAGACAGACGCACCTCCAGCACGCAGACCACTTTCACATCCAAGAAAAGAAGCTGACGGACTCCAACACAAAGACCTCGAACAAAGAGGGACTGTGAGAACCAGACAAACATGGAAACTAGGTTTGTGTGTCCCTCACAAAGACCAGGAGATTTTAACTGATCAACAAACCGGTCTCTCTCTGCACCCCGGGTCTGATATCCGCCTTATGAGCCTCCTCACACTCCTGTTTCAAGAGTGACGTGCAGCAGGATGTGGACGTCACTCTGCACACCTTTAGTTTTGGATCATTGTGAAACATTACATCATCAATAAGCCCCGCCCACACACGAGTCACCTGCAGTGATGAGGTCACGGGGCGGGACAGGAACGAAGGAGGAGGTTAACGAGAGGTGACAAGATGAGAATGAACCTTCTGACAGAATGAATACATAGATGACAGAACATCATGTAGTATGGGAGGTCGAGCCTTCAGTTATCAGGCCCCTCTCCTTTGGAATCATCTACCAGTCAGGGTCCGGGAGGCAGACACCCTCTCTACTTTTAAGTGCAGGCTTCAAACTTTCCTTTTTGATGAAGCTTATAGTTAGAGCTGGATCAGGCTTGGACCAGGTCTTAGTTATGCTGCTATAGGCTTAGACTGACACACTGGGATCCTGTCTTTCCCTCTCTCTCCTCTCTCTGCCTGTCTCTCACTTTAACTCTTCCTGTCCCATTAAAGTTACTAACCATAGACCTTTCTGGAGTCCCTGAGCTCCCTTGTCTCGTAGGTTCCTCTGGATCTCTGCTGTAGATTCCTTTTTTGGGGTCTGTTATTCATCCTTTCTTTCTTTCTTTCTTTCTTTCTTTCTTTCTTTCTTTCTTTCTTTATTTCCTTTCATTCCGTCCTTACTTTCTGTCCTTTCTCTTCTTTTTTTATTCCTTCTTATTTTCTTTCATTCTTTCCTTCCTTCTTTCTTTCTTTCATTCCTTTTTCCTTTCATTCTTCCTTCACTTCTCTCTCTTTCTCTGTCTTACTTTTTTATTTCATTCCTTTTTCCTGCCATTCTTCCTGTTTTTCTCTCTTTGTTCTTTCCATGTTCCTTCATCCTTTATGTCTCCTTTCCTCATCCCCTCCTTTCCTTCTGTCATTCCTTCACTATTTCTTCTCCTCTTTCTCTTTCTTCTGGTCTCCCTCTCTTCTCTCTTTTCTTAGACCTTTCTGGAGTCCCTGAGCTCCCTTGTCCCGTAGGTTCCTCTGGATCTCTGCTGCTGTGGACGTGGTCCAGACTCCAGCTGCTACAACTACTACTATCCGTCTCCCCACTATCATCTCTCTCTCTCTCTCTTCCTCTCCCTCTCTCCCTCTCTCCAACACGGTCTCAGACACTCTGTGAGGGTGTTAACTTGAGTCCAGGATCTGAAACACTCGGTTCAGATTTATTGAACAGATTAAAGACTCTGTGGTCGTTGGAGGGCGTTTGTTTTATGAGTGTGGCGAGGGTTTATTGATTCAGTCCGTCTGTGTTATTGTCAGCTGATTAATACTCAGCAGAGAATCATCACCACCAACGTTTACAACGTCTTCATATTTACAGTCTGTTCAATAATTCATGATGCACAGTGACAGAGGAGCGATACAGAAAGGTGATCTGATTGAAAGAAGGATATTTGTGACATTAAAACATCATAAAGTACAGTACAGACGTATCTGGATTATATCTGCGCTGCATTCAAAGTCTGAAGAAGAAGAAAGAGTGTTCACTCTTCCTCTGAGTTCAGGAGGATACGGCTAAATTTAGCTTCCTTATCAAAGTGCTGCCTATCATGTTGTTTATTTCTGGATCACAGATCCGCCTCGCTGCAATAACTGTGTCATGTATTTATGGACTGGACTGGGTTTGTTATGGTCCGTACAAAAGCCCTCTATGGCGGTGTGAAAGAGGCTTTCTGCCTCCCGTGCAACCCGCACACAAACAGAGGATTAGAGACGTTAAAGGGACCTTTGAAAAAGTGAAGAGTGGCGGTCTGTGAGGGAGAAATGTTTGTGCTCTGATTTCACACTTTTAAACTTTTAAACACGGAGCGCAAAACACCCGAGCAAAACACAGAGCTGGGACAGAGGAGGAGAGCAGCGGTGATTAAACCAAACAGCAACCTCCGGTCTCTAAATATGAAGCTAATGCATCCCAAGCGTTCAAAACTGCAGTTCCTCAAGCGTCCACTAGAGGCTGGCCGCAGAAACACAGGAAACCACACACACACCCATTCAAAGAGACGATCTTTACAGCAGAAATAAACATGTTCACAGCCTCACACTACAAGTTATGTTATTCAGCATTTCCAATATGGCGTCCAGCGTCCAAACAGCACTTCAGAAACAGACGGGTGACGTCACGGAGACTACGAACATTTATGATACAGGATGTGGATTCAACGTAACAGACTTCATTCAAACCACAGATCAACTCAACTCTGTCCAAAGACCAACACATCGTTCGTACACTTCTCATGGTCAAATTCAAAGACACTTTAAGGACCTTTAAGGTCAATTTTCAAACTTTTCAAGACGTACAGTAAGAGAGGCGTGAAGATTTGCTCTGGGTGAGCCAAATGATATCAGCTGAGGTCGTTTTAAGACGTTAACAGGACATTTTTTCATCTTTTCTTCTGTTAAAATTGATTTTGTGATTGATACAGTTATTAATAATTGTCTTCAATGTTCAGACACAAGCAGCGGGCGCACCGCTGTCACTCCTGGGATGTTTGTAGCTCGGGGCCGGTCACCATCCATGAGAAACTTAGTGTCGTGCCTTCGTATCCAGCGGGAGAAACTCCCACTCCGTGGCCGCCGTCTCAGGAACCACACAATGTTTTTAGACGAGACTTGTCGCCGACCGACCGACCACGGCCATGTGATAACCTGCCCCGAGCTACAAACACACAGTGGGTGACAGAGGTACAGCTGCTGGGAATCATCACATCACCTTCATGTTATATGGCACAGAGCTTCTACATCACACCTAGCATGTAGCATAAACAGGCGGTTAGCATCAAACAATAACAGGCTAATTAACATGGAGGGATAACGTGGCGTCACACGTGACAACAAACCAGCATGTCACACACACGAGCCAATCAGGGAGAGCGGTTAATAATTCTCTCCATTGAATGGATCTGTTGAGTCAGACTGATGTTAATGTGAAATATATAAGATTACAAATTCAAACATTTACAAACACTGAGACACAAAATTCAACATCTTTCAAACCTTGAAAACACAACATTCAAATTCAAGCATTTTCAAGGACTTCAAGCACCCGCACCCTGTCAACAGGACCACTTCACATACAGGACTACTTCACATACAGGACTACTTCACATACAGGACCACTTCACATACAGGACCACTGCACATACAGGACCACTTCACATACAGGACCACTTCACATACAGGACCGCTTCACATACAGGACCGCTTCACATACAGGACCGCTTCACATACAGGATCGCTTCACATACAGGACCGCTTCACATACAGGACCGCTTCACATACAGGACCACTGCACATACAGGACCACTTCACATACAGGACAATTTCACATACAGGATCACTTCACATACAGAACCGCTTCACATACAGGACCGCTTCACATACAGGACCGCTTCACATACAGGACCACTTCACATACAGGACCACTTCACATACAGGACCACTTCACATACAGGACCACTTCACATACAGGACCATTTCACATACAGGACCACTTCACATACAGGACCATTTCACATACAGGACCACTTCACATACAGGACCACTTCACATACAGGACCACTTCACATACAGGACCATTTCACATACAGGACCACTTTACATACAGGACCACTTCACATACAGGACCGCTTCACATACAGGACCATTTCACATACAGGACCACTTTACATACAGGACCACTTCACATACAGGACCACTTCACATACAGGACAATTTCACATACAGGACCACTTCACATACAAGACAACTTCACATACAGGACCACTTCACATACAAGACAACTTCACATACAGGACCACTTCACATACAGGACCACTTCACATACAGGACCACTTCACATACAGGACCACTTCACATACAGGACCACTTCACATACAGGACCACTTCACATACAGGACCATTTCACATACAGGACCACTTCACATACAGGACCATTTCACATACAGGACCACTTCACATACAGGACCACTTCACATACAGGACCACTTCACATACAGGACCATTTCACATACAGGACCACTTTACATACAGGACCACTTCACATACAGGACCGCTTCACATACAGGACCATTTCACATACAGGACCACTTCACATACAGGACCACTTCACATACAGGACTACTTCACATACAGGACCACTTCACATACAGGACCACTTCACATACAGGACCATTTCACATACAGGACAATTTCACATACAGGACCACTTCACATACAGGACCACTTCACATACAGGACCGCTTCACATACAGGACCATTTCACATACAGGACCATTTCACATACAGGACCACTTCACATACAGGACCACTTCACATACAGGACCACTTCACATACAGGACAATTTCACATACAGGACCACTTCACATACAGGACCACTTCACATACAGGACCACTTCACATACAGAACCACTTCACATACAGGACCACTTCACATACAGGACCACTTCACATACAGGACAATTTCACATACAGGACCGCTTGACATACAGGACCGCTTCACATACAGGACAATTTCACATACAGGACCACTTCACATACAGGACCACTTCACATACAGGACAACTTCACATACAGGATCACTTCACATACAGGACCACTTCACATACAAGACAACTTCACATACAGGACCACTTCACATACAAGACAACTTCACATACAGGACAATTTCACATACAGGACCACTTCACATACAGGACCACTTCACATACAGGACAACTTCACATACAGGATCACTTCACATACAGGACCACTTCACATACAGGACCACTTCACATACAGGACAATTTCACATACAGGACCACTTCACATACAGGACCACTTCACATACAGGACCACTGAGAGGACTTAACTACCCTTCAAGTCTCATACATTTACATGCGGACCCCCTGAGACGGTCTC